>NC_047512.1:6693312-6813312 GCF_902827115.2 Pseudochaenichthys georgianus | reverse complement strand
TGGAAATTGAGCAATCTCGACATGCACCGTAACTCATTAATGTGACAAGCTGATATAATGCCAGCGGGCATGCGCTTGACTGACAAGCAACACTCGCTACATTCCAAGTGCATTAATTAACCGTGCCCGCAACAGAGAAAGATCGCAGGTGGAGCCAGTCGCTGCAGAGAAGCCTCGGTGTGCCATTTGAAGCACTCTCAACACCTCTCTAAGTACAACCTCTAGCTAAGAAATAAATAACATGGCTGTCTTTCCTCGTGGCAGGGCCAAACATGCTGGTTTTGGACGAGGTTCAATAAGGCTTTGATTCTGGAAGAGAAAAAAAAACCTTGGGGAAGTGAAACAAAATCACCATTTACAGCCTCTGACAGCCGGCAGCTCTTTTTTTCACTTCATGTTTTCGCTCCCCGCGCCAGTTAAGAGCTCTCGTTGGGGAACTGTCATCTTGATCCTCAAAGCGCTGCGAGTGTCAGGGCTCGTCAAACTGGCTCCCGTCGATGGCATGTTCCCTCGCAGCCATGCAGCAGAGCAGAGGAACGGAAGTGGAGACCTGAGGAGAGACGCCTGTGACCCAAGCACACGAATACTTAAAGGAGACATGCTATTTTTTAGGTTCATATTTGTATGTAGTGTCTCTCCTGGGACGTGTCTCCATGCGTTAAAGTTAAAAAAGCTCTTTATTTTTACCCTCTGTCTGAAACCAGAGCCCAGTCTGCTCTGATTGGTTAGCTGGCCAGCTCTGTTGTGATTGGTCAACCTCTTAGAGATGTCCAGCCCCTTAGCCTATCACGTACAATGTTGCGGGAGCGCTAGCCAATAGAAGCATGGTGTTACTTACTGATGTCACTATATTCAAAAGTAAACACAGTAGTCCAATGGAGGCGTTTCAGGCAGGTGGGGGTGGGGGGGCAGTGTGTGGGAAGGCAACTCTCTCTGGAGGTAACACAGGGGGTGTTTCTCAATGTCGAGGAAGGCTGCTCCAGAGCCACCATTTCAAGGATGCTACGTCATCGAGTCCCGCCGAAGGACTGTTCCAATGTCCAGGATGCTTGGAATTCTACCGAGGCCCGCGTCCTTCGTTGCGGGACATTTCGAGGCTGCACATGTGTATCCTCCGCGGTCTTAAAATCCCCACAATGCTTTGCGTACGGACCAATTTCCAAATCTTTGGCGGAAATCGCGCTCCATTTAAGACGGGGGCTCTCATAGGACGCACACCTCTCAACCATTCTTCGTTTTCCGAGGCTAGGAAGGATTCTTGCCTCGCTTCTGAAGGACCTGACTCGGAGGGACTTGTCCTACCAAGGAAGCGTCCTCGACATTGAGAAACACCCAGGGATTTTAGCCTTTGCAGACCATTGACATGCACTAAAACTTATATAACACTCTACAGGAAAGGGAAGACCCGAAAAAGCAGTATCGGGCTTCTTTAAGAGTGTGCCGTTTTTTGGATCAAATATAACATCTTGAAAAATATACTTAATAAACAAATGAAAACTTTGGATAGAAAACGATTTGACATTACAATACTGTCCCCACAAAAACAACCCAGATCCAAGTTTCCAGGCCCATACGCCTCATAAGCCGTTCTTGTCTTGTTATTCTTAACAATAACACACAAAACATGCCATTTAGGATTTTTTTGTATGATCATAAACAGATGTTGGATTTTGTATCCTTCAAAATATATATATATTTCATTGTAGACTTTTATATGCCATGTTTACACTGTGCCCTCCATCACAAAGGACTCTACACGCACATCGTACAGGGCAGGTGCTGAGCTGAAGGTGAGCAGACAAAGAAACATGAATGAATGCCTCACCCGCTGCAGGCCGCCATTTTTATTTATTTCATTATTGGACCGAGGCGAGGTTTCCGACTCCAAGCGTCTTTTGAAGTGTTTAGTTTCTTCCTGACTATCTCACTGTAACTTCTCACTAACTGGCACCCTACCTAGCCCATCAATACTATGTCTAATTGAAGAGCTTCGATAGATCAAGCATCTCGTGCATTTGGTACCTCAGCTGTATCTGTTTCAAGACAACCCAAATAGTTTGAGAGCATCCATCAGCTCGTGGAAGTCTTGGCGTCTCTTTGCTCGTCTCCCGCCGTGGCCACAACATCTGAAGGCAGACGTGTTCCAGGAAAGTGCGCTGCTTGTGGGATCTTCTGGCTTCCAAGGTCGGAAATATGAATGTCTCTCATCAGCCTGATTCCTCTCGGATGGCATCTTAAACCTTTGTCCCGTCTAAATGTCATGTCGCCTGTGCGTGCTTTGTCTCTCTGATGCTCATCTGATCCGTACGCATGGCTCAATAACTAATTCCCCATCAGCCTTATTTCTAACGACACATTTGACATTTCGATAAATGTACATTCGAGGACGGACGATGTTGCCCCCTGTGCACGCACCATCCAGCACACGTCTCTGTGCATTAAACAAATGTTGCAGATCAGTAAAAAAGCGTGATCATCTCACAGCATCCGCACATTTGGTTTATAATGAAGAGTGAAAAGAGCAGGTCGACAGCTCCAGTAACTAACTGCTGTTGACAGCTGAGTGAGGAACAGCTTTCAGCAGCCTGTCGTCGCTGTCCCAACACCGTCCCACTGCTGATGAACCCAGTGACACACACACACACGCACACGCACACGCACACGCACACGCACACGCACACACACACACACACACACACACACACACACACACACACACACACACACACACACACACACACACAGAGATAGTACATACTGTACAGTAAATGGACCTAAACTCACATGCAAAAGTGTGAGTGATTTTCTCATTGTGTGCGTTTATATTCATGTCATTTTTAAAAAGCTCACCGCTGCTATGTTCTAGTTATGTTAAACTGTTTATCATGATGGATAAACTCACTCGTCTATGACATTTTCTTCAATAGGGTTTGATTTTTGATGCTGCCTTCATCAGATTTGCAGAGCTATCACGCCAGCCAGTCTGATATTTAACTTTTTGTTAGCAGGCTTTTCAATGTCAGCCGTCGTGCTGCTGATAGCTGCTTTTGCCAGTTTAGTTTTTGGCGCAGTGGTTAGAGCGTTGGTCATCAGATCAAGGGGCGTTGGTGAACTCCAGTTCGCATCCCGCCTCGGCCGCCACTGCGTCAGGCCGTTGTGTCCTTGAGCAAGACACTTTACCCGCAATGTCCGCAGTAATGACTCTTACATGTCTAATATGTGTAATGTGTAAAGCGCTTTGAGCACCTGGAAAAGCGCTCTAATAAAAAATGTAATGCATTATTATTATTATTAAATGAAACATGTTACCACCTTTAGTTAGTTATTGCTTACCGACCAAAAGGCCTCTATGCTTGCTTTTGTCTGGTTAATGTGTTCTCTGCAATCCTTGTCTGGACACTGAGTTTTATAGCAATATTTAAAAAAACACTTCCAGTAAACTTTGTTCGGTCTGCTCTTTCTGTACTCCCAAAACAAGGCATTTCAAGTTGACCGTGTTTTGTAACACATATACTTTTTGTTAACCAAAACATGATCTTTAACTAGCCAGTTATTTTAGTCGTCTGAATACAACCAGAACGTTGTTGATGTATGCTTTTGTTGTTGTTGTTGTTGTTGTTGTTGTTGTTGTTGTTGTCGTAATGCCACATCTTCAGAAAACTCAAACCCAGGAAGAAAAATAAGTTTTCCTCGAGATGCAAAAAGGCTGTTTTGTTGGATCGGAACATGGTTTTGTACAAAATGCATTGATATGTAAGAGTGAACAATAAACTCATCACCTGTAACACCATTTAAACGTCATACTGTTCCCTCATTCAGCTCTTTGTGTGGACACTTTGGACTTAAATCAAATTGAGATTTAGTTGAGATCTAATGCCAATATAAACTAAGACAGTGGCAGTCAGCGAAGTCCTAACTGCTTCCCTCTGAGTTATATATTTCCGATATTCACTTTCAGTCTCCATCTGGGAACTTTTCATGTACTGTCAGCGGTGGTGACACAATGAAAACGGCTCCATGCGGTGAAGCCCGCCACACACAGCAAGAGCGCCCGGCCCGTTTATTGGGAAAGGTGCTCCAGTGAATTAACCGGCCGCTTTTGTTCCTAAACCAATATTGCAAGACTATAAAGGGGTCAGGGGACGGCAGGCACACACACAAGCCTGCTGCGGAGGTAGAAGGGCCCGCAGGCAGCGCTCCCTGGAAGTACAGAGTTTGGTTTAGGTCAAAAGAAAACCCCTGATGTGGAAATAACAGAACATTCCAGAAGAACCCAGCTGTCCCACCCAGCCTCCCAGCTGCTGTCACTCCGTCTGTCTCTTCAGCGTCTCTCTCTCCCTCTGACTGGAAGTGTTTATGTTGCATCACACTGCTCCTGTCTGTCCATCTACCGCCGACTGTCTGTGCTGCGGTCAGGGTTTGACTGACTGCTCTGCGAGGCTCGTCCTGCGACACACAGGCCCTTTCTCATTTCATCAAATCCCCCTCCTCGACTCCTCGACTGCTCTGTCCTCCGGTAGTGACCCGGAAATGAATTTTAGCGCGCCATGTTGAAGGACATCCCATTTCTCTAAATGCACGTCGAGGACCGAGCATCGAGCATCGAGGAGGCTCTCTGGAGGAGCTCTAACCGAGGATACACTGATGGGTCCTCCATGGTCCTCCACGGCTCCTTCGCGGATGTATTTCCGGGAACAGAGATGTTTCAAAGAGTCGTGACGCACGGCCGGACTTATCTCAGCCAATGACAGCTCTGCATGCATCCCCTGGATATTATTTTAGAAACTACTTTCATCGCGACGCGATGTTTACAGAGAGAACAGCTGTGAGGTGCAGAAAGCAGAGCAGTGTGTATAATATATATCACTCAGTATAACAGGCCTACTCTCTTTATTTGCTTTAGTTTAGTAGTAGATATCTACAAACAAAGAGTCGATATTTTTCTAAAACCATTCAGTGCTTCACAATAAAATACACAACGGCTGTAGCCTGTTTTAGGAGCTGTATGTGCGTGTGTGTGTGTGTGGTACAGTGTGTAGGTGTGTGTGGTACAGTGTGTAGGTGTGTGTGGTACAGTGTGTGCGTAGATGCAGCGGACAGACAGGTATGTTGGTTTGGTGTCCTCTGCTTACTTTTAATACTTGTAAATACAACTTTTGGCCCGTAATTTATTTTCCTCATTGTAGCGACCAGAGGGGGGGGGGGGTATATCCAGTCTCTGATAGTGTTACGAGTTATGAGAGTGCTCCGTTTGATTCTGAAATTGTATATATTTATATAAATATATACACATATATATGTGTGTGTGCGTGTCCGCATCTGTAGCCTGTTATTGTCTCATTATACCGCACTGTGAATGAATCAAAGTAAATATATAAGTCATCATGAACACATCTGTCCATCAGACAGAGGGCTGCTGTGCCTCCTGTCATCATTAATGGACGTCTCTTTAATATGACCGCTCAGAGGAGAGGAGTTCTCATTTCTCTAACCGCCTGCTGCTTCCCCTCCTCTCTCCTCGGTTCCCCTCCTCGGCTCCTCCGCTCGCATCTCCTGTGGGCGGGACTAAGTATCGAGGATAGGAGTCGAGGAGGGGAGTCGAGGAGGGGAGTCGAGGAGGGGAATTCGATAAATGAGAAAGGGCCACAGTCGTCTGAGGCTCGTCCTGCGACACACAGTCGTCTGCATTCAAGGGAACGGGTGAAAGCATTGCATTAGTGTTTCACTTATTCAGGTTATCTCGATCTCAATGGCAATCTGTATGTGTTTATATAGCACATTTAAAACAACCTCAGTTGACCAAAGTGCTGTACAGGGAATACATACAATATAAAGTAACACAATGGGAGTAAAATAATAAAACAATAATTAAAAACATGATAAAAAGCACAATAACTAGAAACGAATAAAAACACATACAAATGTAAAAATGTTGTGTTGAGCTAGTATTAAAAGCCAAAGATGGTGAGAAAGGTGAGTTTTTAGCTGAGTTAAAGTTAAATAGACTGATTATCATCTCCCCCAAAGGCAGCCTTGTTTTTCCACTATATTGTAAATACAACTTTCAATAATACACCACTTTATATATCGTAATATACATGTTATATGTTTGACTGGAATTTGCACATTTTTACTTTAAACACTTTGTCTTTTTTATGAAGCAACCGTCAAGAAACCCACATTCCCCACCAGGTCAAATACCCTGATGCTCAGGGCCGTCCCTCCCTACAGGCCGATCATGCAGACTGCGTGGGGCCTCATCTCGCGGAGGGTGCCTCAACTGAGCCGAAAGTGCAGCGCACCTATGCGGCGCAATTAATGTGGAGCGGCACGGTTTCGCCGCTGCGAGGCTCCACTAGCACCTAGCAGCGCCCCCCCCCCGTTGACGCTCGCGAAACAGAGGGTCTCATCATATAACTTTGCGTGGGGCCCAGAGGTCGCGTTAACCGAATATTTTCCGTCAATGACGTGTTTTTTCTAACAATGACGGAAAAATCTGAAAGCAGTCCGTCATTTTGACAGATTAGAACACAACTCGGAACAGCGCCAACATGTCCACCAGCGGCCCACATTATATTACATCCTTAGTGGCCAGGTCGACTGAGGGCGATCTACTGTAGTCTGTAACTATTATGTAGTCATTCACACCCCTGTCCAGTTGGTGTGTATATCAAGTAGCTATTGTCTAGTCTTGTTTTTGACCTCGTTGTTTAACCGGCTTTAGCAATCGCAAAATGTCACGGCAGCTGATCGTTCGAAGCTTTTTTAATAAGCCCAGTAGTTGTGATGGTGTGGATAAACGAGGTGAAAAGAGGGATTGATGCGGTGGAGGATGAAGGACAAGCCAGTAAGACTAAAACTGGCAACGTTCAGCCAGCGGCAGAGGGGCAAGCAAGTGGCAAGGAGTTCAAGCGGGAGTACCGGGTTCAGTGGGAGCAAGAGTTTGAGTGGCTGAGGAGGAGAGATGGCAAAATGTTCTGCGACGTCTGTAGAGAAGCTAAGATGAGTAACGGATTTGTCCGAGGGTGCACGGCGATGCAGAAATCAGCGTTCAGGCTACAGCAGGTCAATTGAGTTGTTCTTGTAAATGTTTTGTTCATATTTCTGATTGTAATTGTCTCGTTTAAAACTATGGCATGGTTCATATTTGCCTGTTGAGGCACAATGGACGCAGTGTTTTAGCGGCCTCTGCCCCCCTCTGCTGTCTGTCAGTGCAGGAACAAATAAATCGTTCGTGTTGACATGAAAAGTGACCACGCGGTCGGTGTCTCTGTTCATCTTTTTGTTTCTCCATGCCCTTAAAAGTTCTGTATGAATCATTAAAACATGAATGAATGAACATTTGCTGCTCAGTACCCAAACATAAATATTAAATATGTCTCATCTCATCATTAAAACATGACAAATAAAATGACGGGTAATAATGGATTATGACGGAAATGTTACGATCCTGTCCGTCTAACGCAGAGTTTCTCAAACTTTTTCATACCAAGGACCACTTAACCAATAAAAAAACACTCGCGGACCACCTAACTCCACAAATATAAAAAAACACATCGTGTTTCTAGAACAGATTACAAATCGCCTGAAAATGGTACAAACAAGTGGTAACATGTGTGATGAAGGTGTTGCGCTGGGCTATTTCATGTAATCAAAAGTGAAACTTAACCTTGCTCCATTGCGGAGATATTCCCGCGAGAGTGAGGAAAACTTAAATGTATTTATTTATTTCAAATATGAAATGTTACCAATATACTCACGGACCACTAGGGGGCGCCCACACTTTGAGAAGCACTGGTCTAACGCAACCACTGGTGGGGCCTCTTGTTGGCCAGGGACGGCCCTGCTGATGCTGATTGATGGCTGGATGAAATGTACTGTAAACAAGTTCTGCAAAAAAATAGATGAAATATGATAATTGGTATGCCTTCCTTTCAATTCTTAAATCTTTGCTTACAAATAATTAGCAAAGTATTGTTTTGTATGAAGTAGACCTTGGTATCAAAACATTCAAATGAAGGACATTTTCCTAAAAAAATAACTTCATTTTTCCATAAAAGGTTTCATTGAAATAAAACAATCAGATATCAATTTGATTACATGAAAGGACACATTAATTATTCTCGAGCACTAATATAACGGCAATCAAGCTTATTCCTAATGAATTAGATGTTGTTTATCTTGTAGTGAACATATCCTCCAAGAATATCAACCTCAGGGATTAAACCGCACACAATGTAATCGTTAGTTTCCAAAATATCCTCACACTTCAATTCTGAGAAGACGATCCCTGAAGTTCGCGTTCTTGGAAAAGGAAGATCATTTTGTCATCTGATACTTGAGATTATTCCTTTTGCAGCTTTTTAAGGGAGTCTTAAGTCCTGAAGCGAATGGATATCCTCTTTTTGTGACTGCGACACCTTTGCTTTGATGTTTCTCATCCTTTAATTATAGAAAAGGATTACTTCATCTTTAAAACTGGGGGCCTTATAGCGAGCACGTCTCCGAGTGTTTTCCTGTCGGTGGCATTTTGGACGTGAACTCGACAGCACTCAGTAACACAGGCCTGGACTCGTTCGGCATGCACAGGTCCCATGAACTGACTTTACGTGCTTTATGCCAGAGCCAAGTGACGAGATCCAAACAACGTGAAGGATATCCACCTCACTCAGCTTTTGATCCAACTCAAACGTGTGCCGTGATATCACCTGCTTGGTATTTGTGTGCATTATTCCTACATGTGTATCCTCACTACGGAGGCGTCTCTCTCGTGCACTTTGTGAACAAAAGGATGTTAATTAATGATTTGATCTCAGTGTAGGTCCCACATCACACGGCTGAAGATAAGTTTGGAGACGGAAGGCCCGGGGGCACAACATGTGGGTTTCCCCCGTTGTTCAGCGCTGTCAGAAAAGGAAAAGCATCAAAGCATCGGAGCCCGGCTGTTATCTCAGCGAGGAGCAGATAAAGGAGGAAGTGGTTAAAGTGGTTCTGAGGCCACTGCGTGAGGAATCCACCACACACAGTTAGCCCCAGAGGTGCATGAGTACGTTGGTATGCGCGTGTACACACACACACACACACACACACACACACACACACACACACACACACACACACACACACACACACACACACACACACACACACACACACACACACACACACACACACACACACACACACACACACACACACACACACACCATGTATACATCACTTCAGGGGACATTACATTGACTTACATGCATTTCCAGGAGACTTATCCTAACCTTAACCAACACATGCCTAACCCTAACCCTTAACCTAATCCTAAACCTAACCAAGTCTTCACCCTAACATTAATGACTCCCCTTATGGGGACCTCCAATTTGTCCCCATAAGGGAGGCGAGTCCCCCCACGTGACTGTGTAAACAGATGTAGGTCCCCACAAGTATAGTAATGCTAGTCCACACACACACACACACACACACACACACACACACACACACACACACACACACACACACACACACACACACACACACACACACACACACACACACACACACACACACACACACACACACACACACACACACACACACACACACACACACACACACACACACACACACACTGCTCTCTCTGATGGTCTATCTTTAGACCATGGGGGTCCGCACAGTGATAGTGAACACTCTGCTGATTTGCAAAGATCTGCGGTGTGATTTCTGTCGGCTGACAAAGGACTCCTGCTTCCGCCCTCAGGATCCGCTGGAGGTGGACATGATGGATGTGTGTCATCTTCAGGGCATCCCAGACCTGTTAGATTGTGAAGGGAATGAACACATACAATAAGATGTTGAGAGGGAAAGTAGGAAGAGTACTAACTTTACTATTACTAAGAACATTTACCAAAAAAAAGTCTAAACAAATGCTTCTCGTGCAGAAATATGGTTAACTAATAAATTATAAAACACAATGTTAATACTCAATGGAATGATCTAATATCATGAAATGTTTTCAGATTCAACTTTATTGTCATTACGTAGTACATGTACTAGTGACAACATGTAAGTTTAGGCATCTGACCAGAAGTGCAAAATAGCAGTGCAGGAGTCTACATAATGAGAATAATTATTTGATGGTATACATGACATATTTGTTTTATCTTGATCATGACTTAATTTCAGAGCGTTTTCATTTTGTCTTGGGGAAAATGTTCTTCCGGGACCTCTTCTTGTTTTTATCCCCAATTCTACTCAAAGGACCTGCCAAAGATCTCATGCTGCACTAATGTGTTGGCAGGTAGGAAATATATTCAGAAGGTATTGTCATATGTGAGGCTATAGTTGTAGCCTTTAGTTTCACACCATATTGCTTTGTGACGCCCTGAAATATTGAAGTCACCCCTCACCGCACTCTGGCCCTAGTTACATACATTAGTTGTGGGCATTTCAAAGAAGGGGTGATCTTTTCCTAAAAAACAAGATATTTCGTATTTCGTATCGTATAGTTGTTTTTACCTTCAGTCTCTTGTCTCTGTACTTTTATGAGGAAGAATCATAAGGCCCCTGAACACAACAACCCACGTTACGTGTGTTAGCATTTTGGACCTCCCCGAGCTAATCGCGTCTTTCTGTATAAATGTGTCTTGCATTTTATTTGAAAACTGTTTTCTCGTTAGAAAATAACATTTTGGCAGAAGTCTAGTTGTAAACATGTAACTAATTTGCAGTAATCCAAGACTAGTATAAGCATGGCTGTTAGTTTCATCAGTTTTGCACGTAAAAAATATCTAGTTTATTAAATGTACAAAAGTAAAGAGTTACGATACAGTTTACATATTCCCAATACGCCTTTTTGAAACGTTTTCTCACTCAACAATCTGTTTCCTCCCCTTTCCTTGGAGGTGTTTCGTAATGAATAGTCGATTACACAATGAACTACCCACTTCTTCCAAAATAGAAACGAGTATTAAAGAAGATCCTTTTTTTTAATACTCAAAATCTCCTCAAGTTCGAGTAATTAGATTAAGCACGCTGACAAATGATCAGTGATTGATAAAAGGCAGAAAGCTACGGGCAGGCACCATCAAACGTAACTTGGATTTATCGCGAGGCAGCTTAATGGTAAGCTGACTGCCGGAGAAGCTGCATCCCTGAAGAGGCAGAATGAAATAAGGGGATTTATCCACAGACACTAATCATTCCCAACTTAGAGCATTGGCACAAAAAGGAAAGAATGTGTAAAGCGCCCAGGGACACAAAGGCTTCTGGGTGATCAAAAGGAGAATTAAGGGTGACTTCTTCCACTGAGCCATTGTCTGTGTGTTTCATGAAGTATCACTCTCGGCAGCGGGGGGGGGGGGGGATCAAAGATTTCTTGAATTAAAGAACCTCTACGCTTTTCTCCCTCACCTTTTAATCCACCACCTCGCTCTCTCGGCCATCCCTTGCCACTTTTTTTTTTTTTTTTTTTTAATTCTGCCTCCACAAATAAATCCCCCCTGTGCTACAAAGTTGGCACAATACGCAGGTTTGTGTGCATTGGGGAGATTTCCAAATGTGCAAAGCGGAGTGCATGGGGACGACTGGGTGGGCCGGCTGCAGATGTGTGTTTGAAGGGTTGGGGTGTGTGTTTTAAGGAAAAGAAGGGGGGGGGGGGGGGTTCATAGCCACCAGGATAATGACCATGACAGCCGCCCAACAGACTCACCCCCCGCTGTCCTTTTAAGTCCTTGTTTAAGGTTTGGCTTCGGCACCCGCTTTGAACCGCGACAATGATTCCCCATCGCAGAGGAACTCCCAGGATTCCTCTTCCTTTGGTCGGCGATACGCAGATTTTGACTAAAGTCTTGTCCTTCTGACCAGCGGACAATACGGATCTACTTGATTAGCCAGCCGCTACATTGGAAGACACACACAGACCCCATACCTGTCTTTATGATCAGTCCACCGCAAAGTTTTGATTAGTTCCTGAGCTGAAGAGCAGGTGGAAAAGCCTTTCTGGTCAGCTGATTAGCATTCAAAGAAACATTACTTATGTTTAGCATTGGTTCTTTGCATATATTGGAAGTAGCTTTTAGCAATGTTTTAGCATTAACTTAGTGGTGTTAGAGATAGGGTTAGGGTTAGGGCTGAATCACAGAGCCTCCTTTCACCTAGTGGCCAACTGTGATATTGCCTCTAAAAAGTCACAACAAAACTATTTTCCTTCATAGACATTGTAGGAGAGGCAATTGAGAAACACCATTGCCTATAGATGGCACGCAACGTATTTTATATTTGTAACATTTTCCTAGAGCATATTATGTCTTGTACTTACAGTATGGTATGACATCAGTCTTTAAGCTGAGAGACGTGCTTCAGACTCTCAGCCGAAGTTCTCAAGCGTGTCGGTTTTAAAGAACATCATCAGTCAAAGAAACATTTTTCACATCACATTCATCACTCTGTTTTTTCAACGTGAATGTGGAATTCATTCCATAAGTCCTATTTCTCAACACCATTACACAAGCAATTACTTTACTGCAAACTTCTATAACACTTTTAAACAGCAGCTGAAACGCTGATTATTAAGGATATTGTGCACTACGTTCACTCGGTAATACATAGTAGGCATGAGTATATTTGAATATAGCTTTCCAGGATATGACCATCTCTATAGGCTCTTTAAAGTAGCACCCATGTAGTATGATATCCTCTATAAAAGCCTCCATTTATCTTAAAAGGTTTTAGTTATCAATATTCCTAAAGGTTGAATAACACACACTCAGTAAGTCTGTATTCTAACACAATGGACTATGTGCAAAATGTTCTGTAAATGCGCTTACAAAAGCCATATGTAGAATGCTGGATGTCTGACAGAGATATGCAGCGAGAGCAGGGTGATCTCATGTGGGCTTGTAATTTCCCAGATGCTCGTTTCTAATGGAAAAGTAAGCTGCAAAAACAATTTTTGAAAATATAACAGCTTAAACATATTTGCCTTTGACAAATGAGAAAATCTCTAGTGAGAAACCGGAGGTGCAGCAGTCTCTCAAAGCCACAGCGGACACTTCTCACAGCCTTTCACTCCTGGTTTTACATTCAATGTCACCTTTATATGAGCCTACACACATGACGTCTACAGCCCTCTAAGCAGTACTTATTTACCGGGAAAAAAGACAAAGACGACTAAAAACTAAACTAAAAGTTTGCCGGTTTCAGACAGAGGGTGAAAAGAGGTAGACAGCATGAGGAAAGAGCTTTTTGAACATTAAAGCATGGAGACACGTCTAATTAAAGGCACGAAATACAAAAACGCCTGAAAATTAGCGTGATATGTGTTCTTTAAAGTGGACCTATCATGATATACTTGAAACATATGTTGTAGGGCCATACCTATATAAAACATGTCTGTGAAGTTTTTTTTTCAAAATACCAAACAGATCATGCATTTTAGCCATGCCTCATTTTGCTCTATTTGCTCTTTTCCAGCCCTGTTTTTGTAAGGGCTGATTCTGCTTTTGTGGCAGACTACAGCGCCACCTACAGGCCTGGCATATGTACTACAGCGTCTCCAGCGCTTTCGAGCGGTCTCTCATTCCCCTGATAGGTGGAGAGTTGCCCATATAGGCGGAGCACCCCTTTTCTGACGTCAGAACAATTCAAATCTGGATCAGCTCCATTGCAGCCCCGTTTTTAGAGATTTGGGTACGGAGGAAAAGAGAGAGGGTTGTGTTTTCTGACACTTGGTGAGTTCCCGGAGACACATCTTCATGTATAAAAGACGTACAGAAGTGCATTTGGCATGATAGGTCCCCTTTAAGGGAAAATATGTGACTATGTTGTGGCTGAATGCTCCACTATGCTCACAAGTTGGAAGCAAATGTCTGATATGTTTTTCAGACCAGGTAGCGTACAGTGGGTTTAACAAAAGTTGTGCATTTAATGGAAGGCCAATAACAACAAGAAAAAAAGCATGTTGATATAAAACTGCACATCAGCAGCACTTAATACTCCACTCTGTTCTCTGTTGGTTAAATATGTATTTTAGTGACTCATAGTGTAATTATTTAAGAGCAGAGGGGGAGGAAATCCCCTACGTCGCTGCTTCTAGTCATGTAACAAATTGGCGTAATTGCCATTGTGGTTGATAGAAATTGTGGTTAGGCAAACAACCCTTTTTTTTCCTGTGCCAGTGCCATGCCCTTGTACTGATTTTCAAACACTTGTCTCTGTGGTGAGTTGTTCTTTGTTACAAAGAATGGGCAGAGAGGAAGAGCGTTTACCCTTGAGGTATTTTCTTAACTAAAGATGAAGGATGCAATACGTGTCATGGAGTGTTTCACCACTTATATATAATACGACGTGGTAATGGATAGATCGTACAATTGAAATGGTAAACGTGCAGAAGCAAAAGAAAAACATACTTGAATAAAAATCATGTTGTGATTTCCTTTCAGTTAATTTGAGCTGATTTCATTGTTTGGAAAGCTACATTGCAGCAGAGGAATTTGCTCCTGCAGCCCTCTGGATGTGAACAGGCCCCTCAACAAATCACTTCCAGCTTCGCAGGGAGATGTTTCCTGCCTGTTTTGAATACAAACATGTACACAACTAAATTGGGCTGCAAGGGGCGGAGGGTGATCCAACATAAGAGACACAGAGAAGCAGTTGAGAGAGGGGTACAAAACTGAAAAATGGAGGGGGGGGCAGTGGCGTAATCAGAGCAGGATGCTGATGTGGTGGTGGTGTTGTCGAGGGGCTGATGGGGGGGTTAGCAGCGGACTGGTGGGGATTGACTCTGGATTAGAGTTGTCACTATCAATCTAAGGCAGGCATACGGCGGCTTTTCAGGTGGCACAAGCACACCTCTGTGGAGCACGGGCAGCTACAACACACTGACGCTGAAGAATGGAGCAGGTGAAACATCTCACCATGGCTTTCACAGCTCTCAAAGAAACAGTTTGACAAGTTCCAAAATGCGCTTATTGACTTGCTTGCCTATCATCAGAGGTGGGAGAAGTATTTAGATATTGTACTAGAGTAAAAGTAGAAGTACTCAGATCTTGTACTTGAGTAAAAGTAGAAGTACTCAGATCTTGTACTTGAGTAAAAGTAGAAGTACTCAGATCTTGTACTTGAGTAAAAGTAGAAGTACTCAGATCTTGTACTTGAGTAAAAGTAGAAGTACTCAGATCTTGTACTAGAGTAAAAGTAGAAGTACTCAGATCTTGTACTTGAGTAAAAGTAGAAGTACTCAGATCTTGTACTAGAGTAAAAGTAGAAGTACTCAGATCTTGTAGTAGAGTAAAAGTAGAAGTACTCAGATCTTGTACTTGAGTAAAAGTAGAAGTACTCAAATCTTGTACTTCAGTAAAAGTAGAAATACTCAGATCTTGTACTTGAGTAAAAGTAGAAGTACTCAGATCTTGTACTTGAGTAAAAGTAGAAGTACTCAGATCTTGTACTTGAGTACAAGTAGAAGTACTCAGATCTTGTACTAGAGTAAAAGTAGAAGTACTCAGATCTTGTACTTGAGTAAAAGTAGAAGTACTCAGATCTTGTACTAGAGTAAAAGTAGAAGTACTCAGATCTTGTAGTAGAGTAAAAGTAGAAGTACTCAGATCTTGTACTTGAGTAAAAGTAGAAGTACTCAAATCTTGTACTTCAGTAAAAGTAGAAATACTCAGATCTTGTACTTGAGTAAAAGTAGAAGTACTCAGATCTTGTACTTGAGTAAAAGTAAAAGTACCAGAGTGTAGGAATACTCTGTTACAGTAAAGGTCCTGCATTCAAAATGTTCCTCAAGTAAAAGTAGAAAAGTATTCTCATCAAAATATAGTGAAAGTAGCGACAGTAAAAGTAGTCGTTGTTTGTCTTCTTCTTTCGTATAACGTTATATGTCCAACTCGGTGTCGTGTAGCCATGCCCGCATCTCTGGTCCTAGGTCGAAGAGGCTGGCTTCCGAGGGTGGTCTCGAAGACGACAGCCTCCACGTGGCCTCCTCTGCAAGTAACAAGAAATGGTGCAAGACCAACTTGTGAAACTAATGTCGCCAACCAAACGTCGTTGTTTGATTGGTCCATTTCAGAATAATATATATGATGTGTTTTATAATGATTGATCATGAAAGTGTTCTCAAAGCTGGTGAAGGTGCAGCTAGTCTGAATGGCTTTGTAGACTGCAGGGCAGCTGGTGGATTTACTCCAGGTGGAACTAAAGTCTGATTCAACACTTGATTATATTTCACATCATTCATCCACATCTGTAAAGTAACTATACATGTAATGGAGTGCACAATTACAATTTACCTCTGAATTGTAGTGGAGTAGAAGTAGCATAACATTGAAATAGTAAAGTACAAGTACCTCAAAAGTGTACTTAAGTACTTGAGTAAATGAACTTAGTAACTTCCCACCTCTCTCTGCCGTAACCACTCTCAAGAAATCAAAGTCATGCAAAATTATTGTTTTTACTATCCAACAAATTGTATGAATAATTCGACTAAATTGGAGGTTTGTTTACGACCTGTATCATGGTCTGACTGCTTGTGTCAGACTCGCTGTTGGACTCTGTCGTCATAGCGATGTTGCCATGTCCCAGATTTCAGCAACTGACCGCTCACTAAACCTGCACCCTGAACAAATGCCCATTCATAGCTTAGCAACCGTTACCATGCACAGAAGGTCTTGATGCTTGTTAATAGTTTAGCAACAAGTGATGTGCAGTCAGCAATAATAATAAATGCGATATTTGGATATGTATTATAAACTATTAATATTTCAATATTGTCAATAAACTGCAACACACCTGTGAAAAAGACAATGTCATTACATGTCTTAGTTGTCTGACCAACAGTCGATCAATCCTAAAATATTCGAACAGCAGCAAATATTATAACTTGTGCTAAGAACGACTTTTAATAATGACTCATTTGAATGTCAACATGTCAACTTTTTTACAGATTTTGGGACCAGTATTTCCAACGTGGATTTGGAATCAAAGGTCAAGCTCCAGTATTAGCCTGGACAAAGAAGACGTGGACATCCCCAAAGGTATGATATGAATAGCATGTTTGGATACCGTTGCTTGTTCCATTGGCAGGCCGCTGTTCTTCAGCAGATTATGATCTAAATGCAAAGAAGCAGGAGTCATTGAGAGAATTATTTTCAATTTCCTGCGATATGAAGGTTTTGTTGTTGCTAATTTGGTCGACACATCTTTGGGTTAACCTGGACTTCCTCCCGATACCATCTCTTCTCAACAATTCCCAACCTATGCGCCCTTTTGGAGTTTTCTTGCTCTATTAGATTACATTAGCAGCAGCAGCTTTTTTCTCCCAGCCAGTCACTTCCTGCCCTCAGGAGAACTGGAGATAAGAGCCCACTCTCTCGAGCACACGTTTGTAGATACAAACTGAACACATTTCCCTCTTGAGTGCTGTCTGAAAAACAAAATCCACAACCAACAAAAGATAGCGCTTCAAAAAACAAACAGTGGTGGCGGTGGGGCGCTCCAGGCTCTGTGTGGAGCAGCGTTGAGACCAAACGGTGCTGGGAAGTGGAGATAAACAAAACTGACCATTTTGGGTTATCTGAGAGAAGTCCATGGAACAAAACAATCCTCTCCACCGCCATATCCTTGAAAAGATCCGGAGAGATGTCCTGAGGAAATGCCATTTCCTTTCTGCCGGGAACACCAGCGGGAACGTTGCATCAGCAGGCGCTCGACGGAGAGTTTACAATACGAGGAAGAACACAAGATGCTGGAAGTACAGAGGAACACTGCGTGGCCTCGCGTCCCTGCACTCAGAGGATGAGAGGCTCCACTGAAGTCCACAATACATCTATTTGAAGTGAAAGGCGTCACCTTGATGGCTTCAGTTTATTTAAAGCAGTTGTGGAAAGTAACCAGGAACATTTACTCAAGTGCTGTAACTAGGAACAATACAATATATGCTACTTTATTGTTCCTACACTATGTGTTGTGTCAGCGGATAGCGTCTCTTATGTACTTTAAATTAATGTTTCGCATGCAAGTATGTTGCATTTAAATTAACATTGAGTAACAGGGTCAAGTGAGGCATTGTTGACCATCGTATCCTTTAAAAGTCGTTTTTTATATGTTACTTTGAATAGTCTCTGTGCATTGACCATGGAAATATCATATCTAGAAATGGCCCACTCAATTAAAATACGATCTTTAACTTGGGAAATATCTAAAAGTTGTTTAAAATCCATTGCCTAACATCTCAGAATATATGGATTTTTGTAATCTGCAATATCAAACAGTTAAAATATGATGCAACTCCTTTGTCAGATCGAATGAAACCCTTGGATTGTTATAAAAAAAAAATATATAATTAAAAGTTAAATTGTTTTAAAATGAAAAATATGTAATTCAAAACAAAACAATAACAAAATAAAACGAATTAAATTAAAAAAAATATATATAAGGTTAAAGGAAAAAGGAAATGTGATTAAGTCCAAAGAAAATATCTGAAAGTGATGTAGTCAGTTAAATATATAGAACTTATAGTAGGTTACACAAACGCATTTATCCAAGAAAGTGTATTTTTGTGTTGAGTGAAGCAGTGAGTTTGTTCAGGCCTCTTCACTCAGGCCCTTTCCCCCTGCTTGTAGTTTGGTCATCAGACCTTTAGAGGGCACTTCGGAGCTTCTTTCTGTGCGCGCTGATTCACAGTCATGATGTCAATCTCTGGGATAAAGTGTCTGCCTGTTTGTTTGCTCAAAATCAAATGTTATGGTTTAATTCTCAGTTTGTGTGTGAATCTGAGTGAATAGCCACACATGTGCGTGCAGGAACGAGCTCCTTTGTGTGTGTGCGTGTGTGTGCGTGTGAGTGTGTGCGCGCGCGTGTGTGTGTGTGTGTGTGAATCCTTCTGGGGGGAAATGTGCTGCTTGTCGGTGCATGTGGACACAAGTGACTCCCCGTGTGTGTGTGTGTGTGTGTGTGTGTGTGTGTGTGTGTGTGTGTGTGTGTGTGTGTGTGTGTGTGTGTGTGTTTTGTGCCTGTAATATGTGTGTGTCGGGCATTAAGTCCTATCTATTTACAGAACGGGTATGTTTGGCCAATACTTCCTGACTTCCTTGCTCTTGGCAAACAGACAGGCAGCCACAGTTTGTGTATTGTTTCAGAACGGTGGAGATTGTTGGTACTTGAAAGAGATTCTGGGCTGCTTGTGTTTGATTTATGCGGTGTGTCTGTTTGATATCGATCATAAACGATAACACAGCTGAAGGAAGGAAAACGCATCTCCTGTTCGAGTGCTTTGAAGTCAAGGTTGAGAAGAACAATGCTCTAAGGTGGACGGGCCTTTTCTGCATTACACTCCCAGATCTCTCGCATGTGTCAGACAGAACCCTAACCGTTTGCCAAGAATAACTGACTGAAGATTTTACCCAGAAGCTGATGGTGCATATGTGTTTGATAATGATAAATGAGACATTGTCTAAATCTGTATTTTTAAAATTCCTTTGCGATTTCTTTAGTTTTTTTTCCACTTGTTGTTTTGCATTTTGAACAAACTTTGACAAGAACCAGACCGAATAAAAAACACATTTTTATTCCAACGAATATTACAATTTATGTAACAACTTTTTAGGGTATCATTCTGGATGATTAACTGAGCTGCTTAGGAATCATTAATAATTCCTCTTAGGAATTAATCAATACGCATTATTTACTTAGTTAGCAAATTGTTGACTCTCACTCTGTAATACAAATGATCACGTGTTTAGTAAAGCACATGTCGAGTTTCCCTCAGATCCCTGTCACCATACTGTCCTCTGCTGGAGAAGAGTTGAATAAACCAAGGACTCATATGATATCCCACATTATATGGATACATTGAAAATAATCTTGTACTAAGTGTCAAACCTATTTTGGTATGATCATAATGATACACAACATATATATATATATATATATAAGATTCTTTGTTTCACTATGAATTGTATTTTTTATTTAAGCCATCATATAGGATATAGAAGCTTCACTTATCCCCAGATTGCTACAAAACCTCACTTAAGACTTTTGTATGATAGTGTACTTTATCAATCATTACTTAATAATAAAGATTTAAAGACAATTCTTCAAGGAAACAAGGTGGAATCTCCACTGGAAGAAGCTGGGGTTGAGCCCTTTAGGGTCATCAAAAGTCCAGCCACACAGTGAACTAGTTTTAATAATGTAGTTGTTTATTTGACAGGACATTTGTATCACTACAGTGCAACATCAATTCCGCTTAATGATGTGTTTCTCTGGATATTTGTTTTAATCTAGTTTCACAACCTTCAATATCTCAGTAAATAGCTAGCTTTATCTTAAAGGTCCCATGTCATGGCCATCTCTACTGATCATAATTCCATTGCTGAGGTCTACTAGAATAGATTTATATTGTGCAATTTTCCAAACTCACATTGGTTTGTCATACAGCATCTCTGTAAAGTGTGTATTCACCGGTATTCACTCTCTGTCCTAAACGGCTTGGTGGAGCTCCTGCCCCTCCTCTGGTTATCCCCACGTCAGAGTACACAGGAAGTAAACAATGGAAAATGAGAAATCTCCAATGACCATGAAGGTGGGGAGGTATTTTCTGTGTTAGAGTTGTACTCGCTACAGGGTGTACTTTGAGGGGTTTTGACTCTGCAGACCGTTTACATGCAGAAAAACCTTCATAACACACAAGGGGACGGGTACAGTAATAACCGGAAAAGCATGACATGGGACCTTTAACTATGCGTGCTGTAACGACTGAATGAACACAAGTGGAGGACTCAATAGCACGACTCGGAGACAGAGGATTAGGATGCAAAAAGGTCTTTATATCCAAGGTTCGGCACACGGGAGATCAGTCAATAAGGCTAACAAAACAGACGAGGAGTAGACAGGAACCGGGTCAGGACACGAAGCTGGGTCAGGTACACGTGGAATCAGATAATAGAAAAACACTGCTGGAACGCTAGGAATAACTAAGACGAACTGGCACTGAAGGGACTGTGGATGCAGACTAAATAGACAGAGGGAGAGATGATAATGGGGCACAGGTGAGGCTAATTAGGGAAGGGAAGCAGGTGGAGTTCAATCAAGGGCAGGAAAGCTGAGACTGAAATGAGAGAAACAACAATGAAAACAGGAACAATAACAAAAACATCAGCATGCTGGCTAAACCCTTACACGTGCTACCTGCACGTTAGTTTTGTTGTCCCCTATTCCAATGAATACCTCCACCAAGGAGGTCATGTCTTGGGTTAGATGTGTTTGTTCGTTCATCACCAGAATCATTGACAATCGACTGATCAATATTCATGAATCTAAGAGCCCGTCCACACAGAGACAAAACGGGTTGTATCATATAGACCAGTGTTTCTCAAACTTTTTCATACCAAGGACCACTTAACCAATAAAAAAACACTCGCGGACCACCTAACTCCACAAATATCCAAACACACATCGTTTTTCTAGAACATATTACAAATCACCTGAAAATGGTACAAACAAGTGGCAACATGTGTGATGAAGGTGTTGTGCTGGGCTATATCATGCAATTAACAGTGAAACTTTAGCGCGCTTCATTGCGGAGATATTCCTGCGAGAGTGCGGAAAACTTAAATGTATTTATTTATTTCAAATGTGAAATGTTACCAATATACTCGAGGACCACTAGGGGGCGCTCACGGACCACCAGTGGTCCGCAGACCACACTTTGAGAAGCACTGATATAGACGGTTCGTCCACACGAGGCCGACACGGAAAAGATAACGGCTCCCAAGGTGGGTATATCTGCGGACTAAACGCTTGCGGCTCCGTGTTTACGCCCTATACGATAATTTCCTGATAACAATGACGCCACAGCCCCGCCTCTCCCCACCTCTGCTGATGTGTTTCGCCAACAACAACAACAACAACAACAACAACAATGGCGGATCACAGGGTTGCTTTCGTGCTCCAGGCGCTACTGACTATGCTACAGATGTTAGTACAGCTCCTCTACCACAACCATCAGCAACAAGTGTACATGGAGAACTACATGAACTATATTATGCTAAATCCACAACGAAGAATAAACAGAAGGGCTACCATGGCAACCATGCTTGGGGGTCTTATTCGCTGCTTTTGGTGTATTTTGTGGCGGAAGTACAGCGCTATACTTAAAGGCCCGGCATATTTACTATAGCGTCTCCAGCGGGTCGAGCGGTCTCGTGTGGATGGACACGTTTCTTGAGCCGATTCCGTGTGGACGGAATGCTTTTTTGATATCGAATCGGTTCGTTTTCGTCTCCGTTTCGTCTCCGTGTAGACGGGGCCTTAGTTTGAATAACCCAATACAATTTGAATGGGTCCAAATAAGGGTGCGGATACAACAATTATTTCTCACTTACGTTTCGAAGCACTGAAGATAATTTGGGGTTGCTGGAGGTTTGCAGACTTCGAAAGATCGCTGTTTTCTGTGGAATTGTGGATTATTTAATACAAATGTTACTGTTCAAGAACTGGTTATGTTAGCAAGAGTTGATGGTTTGGGACATAATTGTATACTGAATTCACAATGCTGCCAGAGGAGGATGTTGAGCAGCTAAAGTAACTTCTGAAGGAGAGGTCATTTTGGGCGACAGAGAACCTGTTTTGCTAATGACTCAACTAATATTGTACATCATAGTTTGTGTTGACACATGAACACTGCAGGTTATTATATTTTAGGATAAGACTACAGGTTGATCTGGGCAAATAAAGGATGTGTTGCTAGCTGTAATTAATGGTAACTTGGATTTGATCACGAATGACTGTGCATCTGATCAGCTTTAATCAAAAAGCAATCAGGAGTGACTGCTGCAGTAAAAAGAAGGTTAAAAAACCTTCCGACTTCATGTGAGAGATAACCTTTAGTTTGTTTAGATGGAAGAGGTTTTGAGAGGTTCTGGGTGCAGAGACGGAGGACAGGAAATGAAATGTTTTACATACTGCAGTAAAAATGTACGATGTGGAATTTGTGCATTGAGTGCAAGGGCCCATTCCAGATGCTTGATTTAATCTTTAAACTCAATCACTTACATACTCTTTACAAGATATCTGGCGTTCAAGTCAAGCACACTGCAGAGAGTTATGAGTCTTAGAATGCTTGCAAAATAGCTGCTAGTCCTGTTTGATTGATGAATTGCATCGAAAATATTTCCCCAAAAAGGCCATGAAGTGTCTCGCAGTAAAGCCTTCCAGTTCCTGTCCGTCTCTGGAAGTTCCGTTTTTCAGCATAGCAGACATAGCTGAGACAACGTGTGTTTTATGTACACACTAACACCCTGCCAAACAAGTCTCAAATCTGAGGTGCTGTAATTCTGTTAGAACTGGATCTGTAGAGTTTAGCATTCTTCTACACACCGCAGAGTTCAACCATGCTCTTTAGTATTAGTTATCACTCTCAAAAATTCCAACAACAATCTGAGGAATTTCTCCAGGGGCTATGTGAATTTGTGTGTGTGTTTTTGTGTGTGTGTGTGTGTGTGTGTGTGTGTGTGTGTGTGTGTGTGTGTGTGTGTGTGTGTGTGTGTGTGTGTACCTCACCCCAAGGTGCCCCAACCTCCTCTGTCCTGTGTTACTGAGTCTTTGACTTACAGTAGGGTTGTTGTACTTGAGAAATAATGATGAATAATGATGACAATAAAGTACACTGAAAAAACTTAAATGTTGACTTTAATTATATGTATTCATCAACAGGCTTCACATAACTGTATTAGGTTAGTTGAAAGCAATAATATTACATTTCAATAAAACATTAGGTTTAACTAACCTTATACAGTCGTGTGACATTTGTTGACATAATACACTTAAATAAAGTCAACGTTTGAGTGTTTCTGTCTTCTAGAATGATCTATGTTTTGTTGAAGAAGTTGAAGACACCACAGCATTTTTGTTGAAATAAATAGATATAACATTTATGCTATTAAATATATTTGTATATGCAAGGCCAGCTCTTATAATTTAAACATGCAGTTGTTCTTTCAAATATAATTGTTCTTCCTTTCAGAAGAGATAAGATCAACTCATCTTTGAAAATCCAGTTGATTCACGAGAGAAAAACTCTCGTCTTTGTTCCCATAAAACCACACTGCATTCTCAATGGCCTTTGAGGAAGACATATTACCGACCAGATCCAACACGCGGTTATCGTTGTAAGTTGAAGGAGAACAAATCAGAATTGCAATGAAACTGCTTGGTCATGTTTAGGCAAAACAACTCATGGCTTAGATTTATGAAAAGGTCATGTTTTGGCTTAAAAAAAGTATGTCTGTTATGTCATGAATCCATTTAAACTCAACATAATTTAAAATAACAATGTTGACAATCCAATACCAATACCCCCCGTCCGCCTCCCTACGTGGACTTGGATGCAGTGATAAGGAACGAATCTGTGATGTGTCAAAAAACAAAATACCGTTTCCCCTACAACGTAACTGGTTCTACAGTAGGAACCATATTTTTAGGAGAACTGTTCAGGAGTTATTTTGTACGATAATACGATACGATAATACTTTATTGGTCAGATAAAGTCTGAAATTCTACTTGCATCCCAGCAGCTCCATGTGTAACATGAACATAGACAGATATCAAGGCACAATACATGAAAAACAAACAACAAACAACAAACATTTAACATAACAGTACAATCACTGAGAGAAAACATTTCCAATGACCTTTTGGATCTGGGATTCAGCTCTCGATGTGTAGACTCAAGCGAAATTAGGAGATAATATTTAGAGAACATAAACTAGCTTTTAGTTTTACCCCTCGGTCAAATGTAGTTGAATTGGCTTGGGTAAATGTTTGCCTGGCGGCTTCTCATATAACGTACGAGTGATGTATGACGCACCAGGATCAGTCTTTTACCGTAAACATGGCGCAGTATCATGTTGTGCCGATTCCACCGACAACCTCTGGCCAGGTTGCGACTAACCGAGCCAATTCTTATCTTTCATCAGTTCCCAAATCTGGCAGCACACACACACCAGACGATTCACATTTGGTCTTCAGGTGCCAAAATAGTGTGCCAACATTCAACCAAACTTGGTCTGATTTGTTGAGCAGCAGGTGGTGTTTCTACCTAATAAAGTGCCAGCCAGCTTTAAATGAAGTGTTTGTTGGATTGAACAGGGTCTGATACTCTGCCCTGACATGCATGCCCGGATAACACGGACATTGGTAAGGAGTGCATAAAAAATGAAACACAATAAGTAGTTTATGATTTAGCACTACAGATGTGTGCATGCAAGTGGTGGAGATATTATCATGAACCCTTGTGCAATCAAGGGTTAGGGTTAGGGTTAGCATAATGTGTAGTTTTGTACGAGACGGTACGGTGTTGATGTTTTAACTCTGTGGACGGTTTTGTATCTTAAGTCGTCAGTGTTTTGCAAAGACTTACTGTTTTTAAAATGTACATTTAAAGGTAACAACTAAACAACTAAAAACACAGAAGCAAAATGCACCAAATCAACCAGATGTGTGTTTCCTGCTCAGTTCGTGGTGTCTGACTCTCAGCACAATGTTTATAATCCAAGTTCATTTGAAAAGAACCCACCTACTGTCTGCCGGGGGAAGAATGTGAAGTCAAAGAGAGGTCCTGATGATGTTTTGGCTGCAGACCATCCAACTTACTGCACATCAATCCTGCAGGCGGCTCTGCTGAGTTTTGACTGGACAGCAGACCCCAGACTCACCCCGCTGGGAATGCTGAGGGTCTGGCCGGCCCTGACATCCAGGTTACCCCCTGCCGCTCGGAGGCCTGGAAGCTGTAATTATGGAGAGGCAGAGAGAGAGCCTCTTTGCAAACACACACACATGCAGACACACACAGAAACTGACATAAATGGGCAGAGACAAATGGGTAAACAGAGACACACACATGCATAATTCAGGCATTTAGAGTCAGAAATACACACAATCAGACTTCTGCAAGCAAACATGGACAAATACACAACTTTCAGAAAATATACACTGCTGCGCAGACCTTCAGAGAGAAGATATCTTTCAAAACAAACATGCAGGAACACATGAACGCTTAGAGATGAAGAGACACACTCCTAGGTACACACACACACACACACACACACACACACACACACACACACACACACACACACACACACACACACACACACACACACACACACACACACACACACACACACACACACACACACACACACACACACACACACACACACACACACACACACACACACACACACACACACACACACACACACACATGCCGAGGAGCAGCCAGCGCCGTCATAAATCTGCCAGCTCAATTAATCAGGCGGTTCCCCTGGGGGGCTGCTGGAGCCAGCCTCAGACCCTGCTGAAGGGCCCCTGCGCCGCAGAGCACTCCCACAGGGCGGGGGGGGGGGGGGGCTGCTCCCCCGAGAGTGACAGGAGGAAATAACTGTCTCCACTGCAGAATGCCACCGGACCCCCGAGTGTGACCTTTCCTCTGTGTGGAGAGCCTGAGAGAAGAAAAAGAAAGAAAAGGAAGAAGAGAGGTGGACTGAGTGGAGAATCCATTTTCTTTGCTTTCAGTGATTTGCTGTTGGTGGCAATGGTGCTACTTATTTACATACGCAGCAAAATAAAAGTAATATAAAACTACCTTAAAATAAGATTAGATCAAATATACTTTATTCCTCAAAAAAATATATTATTATGTCAAAGCAGAAGTCAAACCGGCATTACACATGATTTCAAAATGTAAAAACAGAAATAGAATAAAATATGAAAATAGTTAATATATCCACATCAACAGTGAACATATCAGTAGAGCAGGGGGGTCAAACTCAAATACAAAGTGGGCCAAAATGAAAAAATGGGTACTAGTCGAGGGCCGGACTGGTTCAATGTTTATTGCAAAACGTATTGAAATGAACTTATTGCACATATTGAACCTGGAACTAACAAAGCTTAAATGATTGCCTATAAAAACAACATTAAACATTAAATAATCAGTTGCATTCGTTTCTTATGGCTCTATCTGCAGCTTCTCCAGAGTCATTTCCTATCACATTTCTCCACAGGACAACAACAGCTTCAACAAAACTATTTCCCTCAAAGAACAATCCAAACATGCCCTGTTGTCGTGAGAGAGAAAGTGCAGAAGGAAGCATCCATGTAAAGTCAGTGTGCTGCTCTGATGCTAGTTCAGATACTTGGCGTCTCATCTTGGGGGCAAGGTCATCAATGTTTGGGCTCAGGCTCTGAGCGGAGGAGACCCTCAGGATGGAGTGAAGGTGTGCGTGCAATATACCGGCGGGCCAGATCTAATAGTAATTAAAAATTATCCTGCGGGCCCAAATTAAATCCACCACGAGCCTGATTTGGCCCCCGGACCTTGAGTTTGACACATGTGCCGTAGAGAATAGTAGTAGTATAATATAATATAGTTTGATCTACCTGGAGACAAAGATGTATTTAATTTTACTAAATTAAATTCAACTTCGACTCATTTCTGGAAAACTACTGAAAACAGTGCAGTTTAAATGATTGACTGTTGTTGCGACTTACGTTTTATTTACAAGACTTGTGGTCCATGATTTCCTTTTAGTTTGTCTAAGCTTAGAGGTAACAGTAATTGAATGTATTACTTTCCATGAAACAACATGTTGCTAGTTCAACTGGCAGGTTCAGTCTAACAACGTGAATACAAGCTTTGTACAGAAAGCCAATAGCACAGCAGCAATTACATATGAGTTATCAGTATGTCAGGGTTTCTGTGGCTTTTGTAATACACTTTTAACGAGGGAGTAACATACTGTGAATCACAGCTGAGGCTAAGCTCTCTGCTGCTAACGCTACTGATCCACTCGGTATAGAGAGACTCAGTGTTCATGGGGAATACGTGCCTCGACATGTACTCAACATAGATTATGTTTCTTTAGTTTAGGATTTAGCTAAAATGGAACATTTGTGTTTGTTGGCAGGGTAAAGAAAGGTTAATTTATTTCTACAGGAGATTTAGAAGTTTCACAATAGATTTATTGATGGCATCCCGTTGGGTTTGACGTCATCTGAACAGGACATCGAACGCTCACTACTTGATGGCGCGAAGGTCCGTTTACGCCGGTTGCTAAACAACATCGTTATGGGGAAATGCAAGTTTGCGTTCAAATGGTTGGAAGATAAGGAGGAAGGACAATCAATACTGTATAAAGTAAATGTGAGGTAAAGTGTGTCGCCAAGGTAACCGGTTAAAACTCCAAGTGGCGATGAGGTCTTAAAGGTCCCATGTCATGGCCGTTTCCACTGATCATAATTCCATTGTTGAGGTCTACTAGAATAGATTTATACTGTGCAATTTTCCAAACTCACATTGGTTTCTCAAACAGCATCTCTGTAAAGTATGTGTATTCACTCTCTCCACTAAACGGCTCGTTGCAGCTCTTGCCCCCCCCCCCCCCCTCCCTGTGAGCCCAGTGTGCTCCGATTGGTCGGGACCAGTCGGGACGTTGTGAATCGCGCTGAGCTCCGTGGAGGTGTGATTTCCTTGTTTAGCGATACACAGCGAAACACAGCCAAACTCACCCTGAGCACACACAAAGTCACAGCCGAAGTAAAAACAATAAGTGGGGCTTGATATTGAGTAAGAAAAAGGTTGATAAACGCTGTGAGAATGGGTCTGCACTGCAGAGAGAATTTCGCCGCGATCCCAACTGTCTGTTATCAGCCTGCAGCCAGGGAGGAGAGATCAGCAGAGCTGCCTGCACTGAGTGTGTGAGGAAGTCCGTGGATTGGTCAATTTGGACCAATCAGCGGGGGCTTAACTTAACGGCTCCGCGGACGTAACGTAACGGCTCCACGGATTGGTCCATTTCGTTCCGGGGACGACATGACATCATGATGACCCCGGAAGAATCAAATGGACAGTGACGTATCTCCAACGAGGCGTTTTGGGGAGGTTTTTTCTGTGTTAGAGTTTTACTCGCTACAGGGTGCACTTTGAGGGTTTTGACTCTGCAGACCGTTTACATGCATAAAAACCTTCATAACACACAAGGGGACGGGTACTAACCGGAAAAGCACGACATGGGACCTTTAAAGGGTGTGGAAAGGGTCTTAAAAAGGTTTTAAAAGGTATTCAAGGTTCTTTATTGTCAAACTAACATAGCTGTAATTATTATGTCGTTGAAAATCTTAGGTCACAGGCTTCTCCAACAATGCAACACAATGATACAGATAAGCAGACTATATTAAAACAATATTGAAATATACTATATTAAAAGTAATACAAAAAGAAAAATAGTTTTGGAAAAAAAGTGGAATAGTGCAATACGAGTCTATATAGAAGTTATTGGAATGATATATATATAATAACTAGATATTACTAAGTAGCAGATGAATGTTATGGAATTGTTTCAGCAGTTCAGCAGTTTAGCAGTCTTATTGCCTGCGGGATGAAGCTGTCTCTCAATCTGGTTGTTTTTGTCCGGATGCTGCGGTACCGCCTGCCAGACTGAACAGTTTGTGGCTGGGGTGATGGGGGTCTTTTATAATCCCGAGGGATTTCTGCCTGACCCGCTGGAAGTAAAGGTCCTCCATGGGTGGCAGCTCCGTCCTGGTGATGTTCTGTGCAGTTTTCACCACCCTCTGTAAAGCCTTACGTTTAAGGTGCAGCTGCCGTACCAGGCCGTGATGCAGCCAGTCAGGAACCTCTCTATGGAGCACCTGTAGAAGTTGCAGAGTATCCTGGAATCCATTATGAACCTCCTCAGCCTGCGGAGGAAGAAGAGCCGCTGTCGAGCTTTCTTGGTGATGGTGGCGGTGTGAAGAGTCCATGTCAGGTCCTCAGTGATGTGGACCCCGAGGAACCCGAAGCTGCTGCCTCTCTCCACCGTAGTCCCATTGATGGCGATGGGGGCGTGACCCTCTCTCTGCTGCTTCCTGTATTCCACAATCAGCTCCTTTGTTTTGCTGACGTTGAGATGGAGGTTGTTATCCTGGCACCAAGATGTCAGGTTTTCGACCTCCTCTCTGTACGCCGTCTCGTCGCCGTCTGTGATCTGGCCGATGACGGTCGTGTCGTCAGCAAACTTCACGATGGTGTTGGAGCTGTGTGTGGCCACGCAGTCGTGAGTGAACAGGGAGTAGAGGGCTGAGCACGCAGCCTTGAGGGGCTCCGGTGTTGAGGATCGGGGTGGAGGATGTGATGTTTCCCACCCGCACTGCCTGGGGTCTGCCCGCCCCGTCAGGAAGTTCAGGATCCAGTCACAGAGGGCGCTGTTGAGCCCGAGGTCTCTGAGCTTGATGGCCAGCTTGGAAGGCACAATGGTATTGAATGCTGAACGGTAATCAATGAACAGCATTCTCACATATGTGTTCCTCTGGTCCAGGTGTGAGAGGGCAGTGTGGAGGGGGGGGGGCTATGGTGTCGTCTGTGGACCTGTTTGCTCTGTAGGCAAACTGCAGGGGGTCCAGAGAGTCAGGGAGGGAGGAGGTGATGAAGGGTTTGACTAACCGCTCAAAGCACTTCATGATGATGGAGGTGAGTGCTACTGGGCGGTAGTCGTTGAGGCTGGTGATTTTTGTCTTTTTGGGGACAGGAACGATGGTGGAGTGTTTGAAGTATGTGGGGACTACAGACTGCAGCAGGGACCTGTTGAAGATGTCTGTGAACACCTCTGCCAGCTGAACTGCACCCTGAGAACACGGCCAGGGAGGCCATCAGGTCCAGGAGCCTTGTGTGGGTCAACCCTTTTAAAGGATTTGCACACATCTGCCCTGTTTAAAACACAAGGGCAGGGCTCCTGGTCCTTCTGTGCCTCTACAGCCTGGGCGCTCTCAACACGTGCAAAAAAGCTGTTCAGCTCATCTGGGAGAGATGCGCACGCAGACTACATTACATTTGACTTCAGGATTCCTGCATATACCCTGTTACAGAATGCAAATTATTATGTATTCATGTTTCATTACTTTATCATCGACCCCATAGACACTTTCAGAAACACCGTACCCTGGCTTTATAGTGGCTTAGTGTGTGAGGATCGGCAGGTTGAATTACTAACCGGTTATGAAACCGTCTAAAAAGTACAAACTCCCCCATCAAGTTTGCTCAACATAAAAATAGATTTGTGTTTTCTACTACTAATAATTGACATTGGATAATTCCTTAACATTTATACTATACGACTGCTGAGGAAAGATATTGCCAAGCTTATTGATGATTCTGCCACCCTCAATTTTAAAATGGAATCACAGCCAGGGGTTTGTTACTGATGTCTTTATGTTGTGGTTCGAATACTTTCCTTGACCAAATTCGTATGCAATACAACACTGAAAGGTAGTGTGTAAAGTGAAAGTCATGCATTTAAAGTGTACCCATCCAATCATCAACAGTTGCATGCATGAATGTGTGAGAAACATTTTAACATAGCATTCAATTAGCAAAGATCAACTTATGCAGCTAATGTGTAGGAAAAACGAAATATAAGTTGTTCCACCAGCAGTGTGGGCCCCTTAATGATTTAGGGGCCCAGGAACATGCCAGGAATTATTTGTTGTTTTTGGTGAGTTGTTGTCAAGGGGCCCGCAAATTCTGTAGAGGCCCTTTAGCCCCTAACTCTAATTGAAAACACACGATTTACGTCTTAACTCTGAAATCGACGGACAGACTAACAATGAAATGTGAGTTATTGATACATACAGAAAATGCTCGTTAACACATGTAATGGTTTATAGCAAAATAAGTTATGCAGGCCTGAATTGCACATTTCAATATGTTTCTAAACTGCTCTTTTCCTCTCTAATCTCATGTTATATATCACATATAGACCAGATGTGTGGCCAGTTGGCAGAACACAGTAAATAAGCTGTACATTAATGGAAAGCAAATCATTTATAAGAATGAGCCGCGTGGTGCTTTTGGGGCAGGTCTTCATGCAGTGCTTCATGAAGTGTTGTCCTATTTTACGGAGGACGTCAAAGCTCTGATCCCAAATAGATTCTGCTTAGTGATGTAAAGTGTATACTTTAAGGCTTTTACTGTATTAATCATACGTGCATAGCTACAGTGTAGTTATGACGATGAAAATCTAAGGTCACAGGCTCCTCCAACAGTGCAACACAATAAAACAGATAAACAGAACAAAATAGTGCAAGTAAATAGTACATAAAAAGGAAAAATAGTAATAAAAAAAGTGAAATAGTGCAAGTTATTGGAATGATATATTAGATAAATAATTCCTAAGTAGCAGCCAGATTAATGTGATGATGTTGTTTCAAGTTCAGGTGTTTAATAGTATTATTGCCTTATTATATTAACCCTCCTGTTGTCTTCGTTCCCCCCCCCTTACTTTGGTGTTCGCGGTCAAATTTGTGTGTGGGTGTGTGTGTGCGCGCGTGCGTGTGTGTGTGTGTGTTATCTAGGGAGGCATGTGGTGCAGTGGGTTGTGCGTTGGTGTTCGCATCAGGTGGTCACACAGGTTCAAACCCCACTGCAGTCAGCATGTCGTTGTGTCCCTGAGAGACTTCACCCCAAATTGCTCCTGCGGGGATTGTCCACAGTGCTGAGCATGTGAGTCGCTTTGGATAAAAGCGTCTAACAAGTGACATGTCATGTAATGTTATCTAATCCGGATGGTTACTAATTCCTTTTCTTTATGGCGGTCATTTTTAACCGGGAACACCATGGGCGTTACAAAATTCAATGAAAGTGGTGATCAGCAATTGTATATGTTCAAATGTCCGCTCTGAAAGATATCATAAAGCGAAGTCAACAGGAGGGCTAAGGCCTTAGATTTGAAGGGTTAAAGACTTTCTCTAAGAACTGTTGGAAAAGAAAAAACTTGAGCGTCAAAAACACGGTTGAATAAAATTGCAGATATTCATTTATCCTTCTGTAGCCTATGCCCATACTTTCCAAAGACATCCGTTATTCTCTAAAACTCGTTTAAAGCCACGTAAAGCACTTTGTTTTTCTGTCTAGTTGTATTAAGTCTAGACTTCTGTCGTCACTGACTGAAAAACCTACCTGTTCACCTTGACCATTAAACCTAACAAAAAAACAGAACAATAGATTGCAGTGCATCAGAGATTTAGATAAAATCGCTTATTTAAAGCAAATATACTTGCATGTTTCTTGCTGTTCTGTTTGTATTAGTATGGTTTATTGCATTTATTGCATGTCGCTTTGGTTAAAAGCACCAGATGAATGAAATGTAACGTACTAATATTTTAACAAGAGGCTGTGGAATAGTGAAGTCTGTTTTAATCTTCCTGCACAGCTGCAGAATCACTTACAGTAAACTAGAAATGTCGCCCAGAGGAAGGGACTTAACCTTTGGCAGTGCGGGGTTGTTGTTGAACAACAGCAGATTTGTGAGTGTGTGTTTGTGGTGGGGGGGGGGGGAGCCTTGGAGAGAAACTAACAGCAAACCTGACCGCTGAGCCAAGAGGATGTCCTGACCTTTTCCTAACATCTGTGTACAGCCGGGCGCTCAGGCGCTGTCAGTCTGTGTTCTCTGTGTATTTACATCTCTCCAGCAGATGGCAGTAGTGCTCTTCTGTTTCTGCAGCCCACTTCCTGTTCTGAAGGATGTGGGCCAGCGCCTGACTGCCAACTCGAGTTTTATCTCAGCCCAGTTTGATTCCGTTACCCAGGCGGAGAAAAAAAGAGGCTGACTCACAGTGCTGCTGCTGCTGCTGCTGCTGGATGAAGGGCTCTCTACGACGGAATAAGATAGGCTCTACTAAACCTTTACTTAGCACCTCATTACAATCAGAAGTGCCTTTTGAATATGGCCTCTTGAAGTTGATGATCACAGTCATACAAGGTCCTGGCTGCTTTGTGCAGAAACCTGTTGGCAATTATCATTTTGGTGGAAAAGCTTCTGTGTTAATCAGCTTATTCAACCTTTGTTTTTTTTGTTCGCCGGTGAATTAATTGACCTGGCCTTTTTATAATCTCATGCACATTTGTTAAGTCTCTGCTGGTATAATGTGGAACTAGTGTAAGGGGTTTATGTCCTGCATCACTGACGAGAATGGCAACGGTGTGTCTGCAGAGGAAATACTGAGCAGTGAAGAGAAACTTCCAGAATGGTCAAACAGGTTGGTCAAATATTATGATTCCTGTCCAGGGTACAAGTCAGTAGCAGAAGTCAACAATGAAATAAATATTGTAGATATCAACAGGCTTTTTTGTACAATTTTTATGCCAAAAGATTCTGGAATTCATAAGGGGGGATGCCTCTTGTGTTTTTGTTTGTTTTTGCATCGTATACAAATCATTTTCATACTTTTTCCCCTTTTTTCCAGCTGTACCTTCATAACTTAAACATAAACAATGATTAATATTGCAGTGTTGAATGGTTTAATGACATGTGAAGAGCACAGATGGATGATACTAACTATAATTTATTTTTATTAAGACAGACTTCTAAGAGTCAATGCTCACCCCACTAGCTTCTTACATAATGTTTTCATGGCTGTAAGTATTGCCGTGTTATGTAAAATAAGGATGCAAGCTGAACATGTGCTTTGCCTTCAGTCTGAAAACACCAAAAGAAGGCCTTGCACTCAGTTGCATTTGGTTAACAAAAGAAATACACGACACACTGCACATCTTTAGCTTGCACTTGTCTTGAACCTCCCTGAGGGTTAAAGCTCAAAGCATATCGTAGATACAAGGGATACATCTCGATCTAGAGCTTTCTTTTGTATCTTATTAATATTCTTTGCATGTCTCCCTTGCCTATATTATATACAGTGATCTAAAGTAACAATACAACTATAGACGGGTTGTATACACTATATGGAATATTTAATTTTGCCTTTTCTTTTTCCTATAATCCCAATTTCTTGCTTGCAATTCTTGTCTAAAACTGCCCAATGGACCGATTCGATTACTATGCATCATTATCATCAACGACAACCAGCACACATATCACGAAGCGGACCCTTACTGCTTTAGAAAGTCAGCAGCAGACGCGCAGTGTCTCGAGGAGGAAACGGGTTATTTTTCCAATTTACAGCAGAGAACAAGACTGGCCTCAGAGCGAGAGAGACATTATGAGACCAGCTGTGTGATATACCAATCACCTGGCTACAGTACACTGTGTTACAGTGATGGTCTGGGTTCCTGTTGGACATTTTGTACAGAACATAGTGTCAAAGATTCAATTCAACTAAAATGAAGGTAAGGTTGTTTTTGAAATAAGGAATCAAGCAGGTGAAAAAAACACCTAAGAAGAAAGAAATAAAGAAACGATCAAAGAAGATCTGGTAAAATAAAAACAAAGCTCAACAGTACATTCTTTCCCCACCTGCAGCGTGAGGTCACCAAATACTAGCTCTCCTGTCATGCTATTTTAAGGCATATATTATGGGTCTCAGATATATACAAATATATAAAAACATGTCTATGATGTGTTTTTCTCAAAATACAAACAGATCATGCATTTTAGACATCCCTCATACCTAGTGATGGCAGTTTGACACTGAAGCTTCGAACGGAGCTTCAACCCTGGACTTCTTCTATTCCATAGAATCAGTGCTTCGAAGCATGCTTCAAATCACGTGACATGTGACGTCCGAAGCAGCAACTGCTTCATTTCCTGAATGAATCAACTCACTGGTTCGCCGTCCAATCAGGTGATTCAATGCACTGCCTCGTCTCGATTCTGACAGGTTGAAACAGTTTCGAATTTGAGCACTTTATAACCGCTCTAAACAATGCACAATGTGTGGGTTGTTGTCGTAGTTTGCGTTGTTGCTGTTGAGTTGTTGTTGGTATTGGATTTTAATTGGATCATTATAGAGCAAGCCAGGAAGAAAGAAAGGTCGTTCTGGCTCGTGAAACACTTCGAAATGTGGAGAAGTTGTGAAGAAAAAGACAATAATTACTATAAAAACACTTCAATAGTTTATAGATAGCCCAGTGGATGCGGTGATGTCCTCCTCACACCTGGTTCAAAGCCCAGCATAGTCAAACTTTTGATCATTGCTTTTCAACTTCAATACTTTAATAATAAAAGGCCCTCTCCGCCCAAAAGTTTTTCCAGCACTCTCTAGTCTCTTCTCAATAACCCAATACACACTATTATCACTCTTTAATTGCAAATAGAACATGATATTCAGTCTTAGTGTGTGTGTGTGCATCGAATATTCAGTTCATTATTTCAAGGCAAAGATACGTTAAACCCACTGCAGCCTTGCACTTCGCCAGGAGAGGTCGCTGTAACTGAAGCTTCGAGAAATGAACCTATTTCCGACACAATTGTCCAAGTGGTTCGATGCTTCATTCAAAGCTTCATTTTGCCATCACTACTCATATCCCTCTATTCCAGCCCTGTTAGAGAAACGCAGATTCTGGGTCCTTAGCTTGAAAAAAAAAAAAGAGAGGAGGCGGAGCTAATGCCTGATCAGAATTCTACCGGAGATAAAGTTAAATTCTGCTGTGATAAAACGCCATCCTGTTCTAAACCACATCAAAGATTATTTCTGAAACAGTATGGAGCTCAAATGCTTTTTCTCTTGCGGGTTTATCACAAGGTGAGTTCCTTTTTTTATTTCCTGCTTTTTAAACACATGTGCTCTCCAGTATACAGGGCCGCCCCTGGTCAACTTGGGGCCCCAAGCGACATTGTGAGATGAGGGCCCCCCCCCCCCCCCCCCCCCCCACCGACAGGAGTGAAACCATTTTTTTTGGAAACAAAGTAGGCTGCTTTGCAAATATAATTCCTGTTTATTATTATTATCAACACGGTTACTTTTGTATACAGTGAGGTAAAAGGTAAATGTGCATGTATGTAGTTCAGTATGCGTTGACAGGTGAATACGTCTGCATTTCCTGCCAAATACTAGCCTCAAAAAGATTAAAATATAATGAATGCAAATAAACTACTTCTACTAATAATCATAATCAATTCAATAATATAAATACTATATTGTTTTATTATAATATAGTTGTAATAGTCAAGACAAAACATGCTTATGACATGCTCAAAACTGATATTTCTTAAATCTGTATTCAAATGTACTTCCCTCTGTCAGCAATGCATCAACAACTACACACACATTTCTCTCAGTATTTCTCTGTGTAGTGGTTGACATGACGATGACTGTTAGGAGTTAAGGGGAGAGGCTGAGCATCACCACGAAATGTGCAAATTGACATAAAAATGAATAAAAGGGGAAAAAATGCTCCATGTTTTTTAGGCTGTAAACTTGAACTGTTATGTAAGCCAACTAGACAGACAGTGTATCTTCCTCCTGCACATTAGCAGATCAAAGGCATCACATACTTGAATGAATGGTAAATAAAGAATGCTGGAAATAACTGCATCTCCATTAGCCTGTATGCTCTGCAGAGACTGCCTTCTTCATGTCGTGAATTGCAGCTGATGTTTTTTGGCAATTGGCAAAAGTTTGACATTTGACTTAATAACCCACCTTCGAGTGATGCTCTAGTTTCTTCATGTTTTGTTTTTTTCCCCTCTTGCTTGCGCCGGACTGAAACTGTCTTTTCACCAACTTCTCTTTACCTGCACTAGTGGCCGTATCAAAGCCGTGATTGGTCAGATGTCGATTCATTGCAACGGTGTCGGGTTACAGACGTGCTCCCCTTGTCTCACCTCTCACTCTCACTCTCGCGGGTGGTGCGCAGATAACTGAGCGGAGAACTGCGCACAGCAGCTGAGGCCCTCTGGGCGGGGCCCCATGCACAAGGCGGGGCCCCATGCAGCCTGCGTGATTGGCCTGTAGGGAGGGGCGGCCCTGCCAGTACAGGTTAGCTCGGAGTGTTAGCGAGACTTGCTAATGTAAACAAAGACAAGATTACGTCCAAAACACGTCAGGCATTTCTGATAGCAACTTTCTGTGGGTCCGCCATCCGAAATTACTTCATATCGGCAGAAAATCTGTATCCGCTCGTTGTACTCCCGTTTTTTAAAGATTTGGGTACGGAGGAAAAGAGAAAGGGTTTTATTTTCTGACGCTGTGTGAGTTCCCTGACGCACCGGGGACACATATTGATGTATACAAGACATCAGTGCATTTTGCATGATAGGTCCCCTTTAATGCACTTATGGCAAGAATACATTGTATGATTAGAACCAGATACCAAGATCTACTGCTGCCCTTGATTCATTTCAGGGTGTGTGACATTCATCTTCAGTCTGCGTGACTTTATACACACCAACAGCAGAACATGGAGAGAAGCCCATGTCCCATTCAACAGCGCTGCAGAGACTTCTCCTACTTTCCGTCATACCGCTCTGAATCAGACATGCCGTCTTTATCGACAGCCTGTCATGTTACGTCATCGCTACAGTTTAACATGATGGGGTAATATCAGGGTAATATGGTAGTGTGTGTGAGGGGCTGTCAAGCTTAGATGACCATGTTCACGTGTGAGAATCCCAGAGTGCAATATCAGACATGCCTCAGTGTCTCCTCTGCCGCTTTATTTCACTCGGATATATAAGTGAAATCAGGAAGTTGTTTGAAAGATTCGTTGCTGGAATCAAATTGGAGCCATCAGAAAGAGTTCCCCTTTGACCTGTTTACTAAGGAACCTTAAGGTATGGGATCATATGAATAACATTTTAAAAATCAATTAAATTTAAAGCTGGAGGTTTACACACTGAGTCCCTAAGGTCCCTGAACAGCTATTTTTGCATAAGAGTAAAATCTAAATATGAGGGCAGGAGCTCCAGATGCTGTATGAGAAACCAATGTGAGTTGGGAAAATTGCACAATATAAATGTATTTTAGTAGACCTCAACAATGGAAATATGATATAACAGAAAATGTAAATTACCTTGCACTATGCAATTACTTTATAAATAAATAATTGCGAAACAATCACCTTACGTTTCGATTTTTGTTGATACTTAGTTATTATGTCAAACAACAGAAATATAGATTTTCCTTCAGTTGGTGACTATAGTTTGATGTCTTGTGAAGGATTGATTTATTGTGGTTGTGCTTTTCATTTATTTATCTCAAGCTAACTTCTGTCAATGTGTGTGTGGCCATGGTTTTAATTAATCAGCTTGACTCGAGACGTCTTTGAGTGCTTTCCTTTGAGTAGCCTCATCATAGATGTTGGTATAAATCCTAACATAAACAAACCTTTTATGAAACTTGAATATGTCACCCCTCTCCCATTAAACCCAAAAAGGTAATTATGGGCCTCTCTTTATAAAACTAAATGTATTCAAACAAATGTCAATGTTTCTTATGCTCCTTTTGTGTAAAAGCCTGAATAAACTGAACGTATTGGGCTGTGAAAATGCATTTGGGTAATTACTTTCAAGTGGTTTTGCCAGATAAAAAGAGCACATATTCGACCCTTTAGATTTAGCAGCAGCCATTTTAACAACAGAGCTCTGGGACTTTTAAATCCACCGTCCTTTTATAAAAGCCGAACCCTGATAGAAAACAGTTGTTACAGATAGAATATGTGTAATTAAAAGCTTTATTTCTTCACCTAATGGATAGTGTCGGGGCTTAATGAAACAAGTCGTCTCACTTTCTTAAGAAACGACTTTTGTCGGGAAGCCAGCGTGTCTTTGTGGATCCCCCTTCATTTGTCAAGCCGTATTGATCGGGTGTCTGTGTGTGAGCAGCGTCTGATGATGCCTGAAGAGACAAGACGTGTCACCACCTCTTCTGGTGACCTCTCTGCGGGGAGGCAAGGTGTCGACCTGTCACTTTGCGCAATGCGCCTGTCATTATGGCTGAGTGGAAACTGCCACACGTCTCCTGGTCGGAGCAGCTCTGCAGTGGTTCAAAGGCTTCAGGGAATAAGTCGTTTCAGTCCACCAAATGGATTTCTATAATAGAATGTTCAAGGGCAGTGGAATATTGAATACAGCTTGCTGCAGTATGAGTGTTTGATGTGAGCTGATCACAAATCAGCAATATGAAGTTCTGGCTTGCCCAGTCAAATTAAAGTTACTGAAATGTCTTAAAATACAAATCATGCTCTTTGAATGCCAAGTAAGAGACTTCCTACCAGAAAAGACGATACAGTTGCGAGGTTAGCCGGGGTTATTTGAGGTGTGGGAAAAGACGTTTTCACTTTCTAGGATTCTGAGAAGATGAAATATTCCCAGTTAAATTAGTTACTATAGTAACGCAGTGTATGCGGAGCCGTGACGTCATCTTCAATGAGCGCCCCAGAAAAACAACACAGCCGTTAGCTCTTAGCACTCAGAGCTCACAGCTCCTCATATCTGTTCAGAAACTAGACAAAAGTTAAACATGTACAAACCACAGACTGCCTGTGTCATGGAGAATACAGTCGCTGGTTTATTTATGTCTGTATAGTCCGTTGTTGTGAGTGTGGACGGTCGGAGCATATATAACGTTAGCTTAGCCAAGCTACATTTCGAAAACACGCATTTTAAAAGGGTTTTCGCCTGCCGTCTGTCTGCAGACTTGTCAAAGCATTAATTCATGGTTTTTACTAACCGGTATCAGTGTGTTGTTACTTCGGCATCATTTTGAAACGTGCATTACAATTAAATCACGGTAAAATATGTTCATCTTGTTGTAGTTGTAGCCCCCTTGCCAGCGATTCTCTCTCTAGTTTAGCATACTCAGCCCGACTCAGCCTGGTTGTTCCTGGCCCTAGAACCACGATTTAGTCGGGCCAGAAAAACTGTGAATTAGGACCCGCTAGCCGGTACTAGGCCAAGTGGAAACGCAACCAAAAATGCTTAAAGCGAGCTCCGCGCTGCAGTGGAAACGCGCCATTATAAGTTTTCGTATTATTCATCGAACCAAATCCAAAAGAATGAAAAATAAAAACACATCTTAACTATAAAAAAGCTGTCACTGTGTTGTGAAATTATAGAAACTTTTATTAAACTTTAAAGCTATGAAGTAAACCAGCGACCGCAGCTCTATTTTAAGAGTCACGACAAGACACAGGAAGTCGTTTTTATGCTTGTAACGAAAGTAAGTGGAGGTCCCTGTTTTGGGCTCAGTCCTATATTACATTACATTGCATTTAGCTGACGCTTTTATCCAAAGCGACTTACAATAAGTACATTCGACCAGGAAGATACAACCTTGAAGAAAACAGAATCATATAAGAACATCAGGTTTCAAAGAGTCAATCAGTTCAAGTGCTACTCAACTGGCTTTAGATAAGCCAGTCCTTTATTAGTATAGTGCTCTGTTAGCAGTTCTTTGTTAGTAATTCTATCGCTCGAAGTGGAGTCGAAAGAGATGAGTTTTCAGTCTGCGCCGGAAGGTGTGTGAGCTTTCTGCTGTCCTGATGTCAATGGGGAGCTCATTCCACCATTTTGGAGCCAGGATAGCAAACCCACGTGTTTGGGAACTTGGGTCCCCCTCGCAGCGATATATACAACCTGATCTCACCAGAATGCGTGACTCCACCACGACTCCTTAACACCACAATGCGTGGTGGAGTCACGAACTTTGTTACATTTGCGTGTCGGCACCACGCAAACAACCCCAATGTAAAGTGAATGAGGCTCCTTTGTCGTGGTGCACACACGCATTTCTACAACGTGCATTGTGTGTAATGCAACTGTTATTTTTATTAAATTAGTTAGTTTTTAAGGAAGGCCAGAGCTTCAGCTGTGTCAAATAGATTGTTCCCTTCAGTTAACGTTATTTAAAAGATAATGATCATGTCCCCTGTATTGTATTACGAGCGTCCATTCCCATTGGATAACGGAGAATTTTACACCCGGAAGTAAGTAGCCTATTCTCCTTACTGTCGATTGATTTTACAGTGATATCTGCACTACTCATCGACTAAAACACACCAAATTGTCCTTGTTAATTACACAACATTGATTGGTTTGAATTGTGTACAATGCTTTTGTATTTTCCCCCTTCGATTCGGAGAAACAAATATATTTTCGGAGTTTTTGGACGGCAGAAGACACTACACTACCCAGAATCCTCAGCTATCGTTTGGGACTACACCATGTGCTTAGCTTGACAAACCCCGTGATCAGTCCTCAACCTCTGTGATTGGATGCGCGACGTTTACACAGAGCGTCCAAAAGGACTTTGAAATGGAATGAAACCCATCGACGGCACACTATTCAAAACAGGAATCGAACGTGTCCTACCCCCCTCCCCCCTTAGGTCACAGGCTCCTCCAACAGTGCTCCGCAATAAAAACAGATGCACAGAAAAAATAGTGAAATAGTGCAATAAGAGTCTATATACAAGTGATTGGAATATGATATATTAGATAAATAATTTCTAAGTAGCAGCCAGATGAATGTTATTTCTAAATTCAGGTGTCTAATAGTCTTCTGGCCCGTGGGATGAAGCTGTCTCTGTGTCTGGTGGTTTTAGTCCGAATGCTGTGGTACCGCCTGCCAGACTGCAGCAGACAGAACCGTTTGTGGCTGGGGTGATGGTGGTCTTTTATAATCCTGAGGGCTTTCTTTAAGGTTAACCTGGTATTTTTAATCCACTACATTTATTTTAGTTACTTTACAGATTTGGATTAATGATGTGAAATATAAACAACCCTTAAATCAGACTTTAGTTACACCTGAATGAAATTCAGTGAAGGTGATTGTCAAGTGCCAACAATCAGGCGAGATATTTGATAGTTGGTGCTTGAGAAGACTAAATATTTATCTGCAGATCCGTTTAAAGCATATTCATTACTCGTTATTCTCTAATAGTTCATTAAAGACTGTATATAATTGCTATTTTGCACATCCCTTTCAAGATTTCAAGATTTTCTAAGTTTTATTGACATATCATATACACAACAGTGTAGTTATGCAATGAATGAACAACTTGGGTCACAGGTTCATCAACAGTGCATTACAAGACATCTATCAATGTGTGTACCTCCACCATTACACTGTCGTATTCTGCACATGTCTTTAATTAAAGCCTTATTAGTTTGTCTGTTTTGCACATCCTCCTATCAGGCACTAAACTGTTTTACTCTAGATATCATTCGAGTATCTTCTTGATATTTTCTATTCTATATTTATATAATTGACCTTCTACTTTCCCACTATTTTGTATGTACTCTTAATATTTGAATGTTTTCATAAAATATAACACATTCAAAAGTGCGTTACAAAAATGAAAGACATTAAGAAAAAGGCATTTTAAACAGTCATTAAAAAGCAACACAATCTTCCTGCATTGCAATTACTCTAAACGTGCAATAACGTGCTTTAACCAGTAGGTGGTTTGGGTTAAAAGGCTGTCAAGTTTACAGTGTTAACAAAATAAAATATACTGCTGTTTCCGGTTTAGTTTACGACGAATATTATTTTGTTATTGTTTTGATATTTGTAACACAAAAGCGATGGAAAAAACCCATAGCAACCAAAAAAAGATGGTCTTAACATGACCCAGCGGTCTAGTAGTTAATAAAAAACAATAATATCAAAACTAAATATTACTACTAACTTTATTGTGAAATTAAAACAGAACGGTAAAAGAATAGTTTCCGGTGTATTCTGATGCCCGATCTCTGTAGATAAATAAAGAACTAAGACAGATGTGTAATATTTAATGCAGCCAAACCATTTATTACAATGCATTCATGTGATGACTATCAAAGAGTAAAGCAAGCACTGCTGAATAAAGTATGATTTTCTCTTTTACGAAACGTTTTTTTTCATATGGAATGCAGTTGGAGGTCAACCAATCAAAGAGCTTGAGGACTGATCACGGGGTTCATGGTGTAGTCCCAAACGATAGCTGAGGATTCTGGGTAGTGTAGTGTCTTCTGCCGTCCAAAAACTCCGAAAAAATATTTGTTTCTCCGAATCGAAGGGGGAAAATACAAAAGCATTGCACACAATTCAAACCAATCAATGTTGTGTAATTAACAAGGACAATTTGGTGTGTTTTAGTCGATGAGTAGTGCAGATATCACTGTAAAATCAATCCACAGTAAGGAGAATAGGCTACTTACTTCCGGGTGTAAAATTCTCCGTTATCCAATGGGAATGGACGCTCGTAATACAAGACATGATCATTATCTTTTAAATAACGTTAACTGAAGGGAACAATCTATTTGACACAGCTGAAGCTCTGGCCTTCCTTAAAAACTAACTAATTTAATAAAAATAACAGTTGCATTACACACAATGCACGTTGTAGAAATGCGTGTGTGCACCACGACAAAGGAGCCTCATTCACTTTACATTGGGGTTGTTTGCGTGGTGCCGACACGCAAATGTAACAAAGTTCGTGACTCCACCACGCATTGTGGTGTTAAGGAGTCGTGGTGGAGTCACGCATTCTGGTGAGATCAGGTTGGATATATAACATGATATGTATTGGTGGTGTGCTTCAAGGGTGTGTGGATAGTTTGAGTTTGTCCCTTTCCTGACCCGCTGCACACAGAAATGGTTTTCCCATTTTCCCAGTTTGGTGTGGAATCATTTGACCATCTTGCACAGAGTCCTCCCCTCAGCCCCATCCAACACCTTGGATGATTTGAATGCTGACTGTGAGCCAGACAATATCATCTTACATCAGTTCAAGAGCTCACACATGACTGAATCAGTTAAGGTCCAAATGTGAAGGAAAACCTGAAACCAGAAGACTGAAAGCTGATAGCTGCGCATTAATGTGGTGATTTTGAAATGCGATGTTCAACAATCACATGTGAGTGTTATGTGGATGTGTCGGAATAGTTCTGCTTTTCATTATGTCCAGTCCTCCAAATATCCCATCAGGATGCTTGCCTGAACTGAAGCACCATTTACTGATGTTTGTGGTGAACATCTCACCTTTTGTTGCAGGAGAAACTTTATCTGAAAGTGAACAGTTGAAAACGGACACTGATGTTCATCAATGTGTATCATCCCTGAGGTGTTGGAATTCGATGTGTTTTGAGTGACTGCCAGCTGAATGCATGCCTAACATTTAATTGCAAATTGGAGATGTTTTTGTTCTCTTCCACTGCTGAATCCCAGATACTGGCTGTTGTGCGTAGACGGCTCTGCTAGGATTGTTCCCTAGTTTAGGTTTCATGTATGATAGGTTCCTGTTTTATTTTGATAGTCTTGTCTACCCTCATGTGTCTAAAGTACATTTCCTGCCTTGTCTGTTTTCCCACTGTTGTGATTGTCTAATTGTCTTCACCTGGTGATGTCTGTCTATATATAGTTCTCGTCTTCCCCTGTCTCGTTGCCAGATTGTCTTGTGCGTACCAAGCATTCCAGCGTTAAAATCATTGTCATTGTCTATAGAGTTCATATATAGTTAGATTAAGTAAAGATTAGTAAGTATTTTTGTATTAGTTTTTGTAGGGGGGCGCCAAAGATCGCAGGGGGGGGCGCCAGCCCTCAGATGATTTGAGGCCAAATATCATATTTAGACTTTTTTTTTTTTTTAAACATATAATTGTAAAGCAGTACATGATTGTCACTAAAAGCCTTGTCTCAACATTACAATAAAGTATACAAAATAATTGATTAATTAATTTGAATACAAATTCAAGTTAGTATCTATCAAAGGCATACAAAGACAGACATGTATAATTCTTTCTTTAATAGAAATGTTTCTTCTGCCCGTAAAGTGTCCAAACCGGGCTTTTCTGGATAAGCGCATTGTCCATGCCGGTTTCAGTTGGATTATTTGCCACAGTTGCTCCGATCAGATCGGTCTCCTCCATTTTGTAGATTATTTACGATTTTTGAATCCACATAAACACATCGGCAAAATCCGGCTTACTTTGAGCATGTGTTTTAAACAGCTTAATCCTTTTGTGAATTGTTCCCACTTGCGCCGTCCTTTAATTTAATTTGAGACTTTTAAACTTTAATTACCGCTGTTACTTGCGCTGTTACTTGCGCCCCCCCCTAGGGGGGCGCAAGTAACAACAGACAATTTAGAGTGTTTGTTTTGTTGTTTTATGCATTCAGTGTGTTGCTACCTGTTTACATAAAAACAACTTTATTTTTGATACTTTGTTCGTGTCTGCATCGTGCATTTGATTCCACGCCTTTGTACAGCCTTAACACTGGCCATCAAACTATCTAATTTAAGAATTTTAATTAGACAAGAAAAAGGTTTCCTTCAATATGCCGGAGAATCTTTTATGATTGAAGGCCGCTCCCTGACTCAGGAAATAAAATGTCTGGAGGGTTTATTTAATTACTTTAATGCACATCCCGGCAGAACACGAAGCCTTGACTGTGCAGTCTCTGCTGGTGTTTAATACCTCCAGCTTCTGATCACGACAGTTACAATGAACTTTGTTCCTTCTTAAAGGGTTAGAGCCCAAATTAGGAAACTCACTGTCATATTGCCGGCTTAATCCCTGACCAAAGAAAGTGACATGAGCGACTTTGACACACTGGTCTTTATATCACTTGCACAGAAAGGGAGACTTCGCCCGGCACATCGTCGCATGTCGGCCTGAATCATTCCCTCTCGCTTCATTCGCTGCTGTGCTTGGATCAGCTCCCCATCTTGACACTTGCTAATGTCCCCGTTATCCGCACTGAGGCTGCTCTCCTTCGTGCAGCTGATTTCCCCCCTCAGGCGTAATATCTTTGCTCCCGCCTGTGTCAGCCACTGAAGAGAGGTCCTCTGGCTGCTGGAGTGTCTGCTGCATCTTCAGGAAGCGTCTCCTCCTCTCTGGGGATAACCAAGGTGCTGAACCCCAGAGGTGGGAGGTAGTGGAGTACAACTACTAACAGAAATACCTGTACTTTCTACTTCTTACTTCTTCCAAACAGGCTGGCTGTTTAGTTTGAATGTGTGGCGTGATCATTATTCTTCAGAGTCATTGCGTGCCTATTGATTTGAACACGATCCGTGTATCCATCACTTCCTGGTCTTCTCTAAAGAAGAGGGACCAATAAAAACGTTGTCATGTTGCCGTTGTTCAGCATGGAAACATTCATTAGCTAACAATGACATTATTGTTCTATTGATATAAAGGGAGGTCAGGTACTCTTTAAAACAGCTGGTAGTTATGGGTACTTTTTACTGAAGTACATTTCAAAGCCCATACTTCGTTACTTTTACTTGAGTAAAGAAGTTTAGTCACTCAGTACTTATACTTTCACCAGAGTATTTGTACTTCTACTTGAGTAAAGGATGTGTTGTAGCGCCAGGAAAAGGGAGTCGGAGGCGGTGTATTCAGAACGGAGTTCCACTCTTTATTATCCATTAATTATAGAGAGGTCAACACATCGTCTGCTCTGCTTAACGAGCTAGCAGGAATGGGGGCTAACTCTCCAGGTGTTCCCACTAAAGGGTCCGTGTGGCAACACAATAAGAGAGGTGAATTATGTCCCATAACGTGTCACCACAGTGTGTCCTTTGCCATCTCTGCTGAACCCTCTGCTCTGCATGCTTTATCACACGCTGCTCAGGCTGTTTATGCTGTTTACTGGTGCAATATCTGGCACCTTTCAGGAAAAGGGATTTAGGATCCACTCACCATTTTCCATTATTGTTGGACACAGGTGGAATGAAGATGGGAACTTATAAATCGAGCCAGGCATTTTTATATTAAAATGCAGAAATGTTTTACAGGCTTTTGGCAAGTTGGTGCTAATACATTCTTACGATGTCCTGGTACACAAGGTCTGTGATCCTGATGATACTAGTATTGACCTTATATAAAGGCAGTGGTGATCAAATTATCATTAATGCAGTACAAATTGATACTAAGATCCAACCGTAAAATATATCAAATTAACGTATAGTTTCTGTAGTCAATGTGAAGCTCAACTGGCTATAGAGATCCACCTTTTTTTTATCAGGCTACATAATGTATGTATTTCTGCTGTAACGTTGGTCATTTTAACATGGGGGTCTGTGGGGATTCACTATAGAGCACGCCTCAAGTGGCCATTTGGGAATAGAGGTTGTCGCTTGGGTTTAGTAGACACCTGTCAGCCAATGAAAGAAACGTATTCCTCTCTTTTCTTTGCTAAGAGTTAGCTATTATTTGATTAAAGTCTAATACTGTTATCCTCAGTGGAGCACTGCCGAGTGAAATACAAAGCAGTGAGTCAGCTATACATCTGGTCCAAAAAGCCCAATGTATACCTTTCTTATTTTACGCTTGACCACCTCTCTGTCGGTGACTGACTACATTTCCCCTGCAGTTGTACTTTGTGATGTGCTAAATCACCCACAGCTCCAGACTGCTGAGTAGGCTACAAGTGAAGGGAATACAGTGTTCAATACTTCTCTCAATACACACTGTTTCTCTATATTATCTCAGTGTGTAATAAGCTGCTCCAAATATTCATAATATGTGTCAAATTTAAGATTCATAGATCTCGTAATAAGTCTGAACAGTAATTCAATATTATGATTTACCAACTTTGACTGTGGTAATGTGATGATGAGATCTATTGAGTTATCATCCCATACAATTCAGAGGGAATGCTACTTAGCAAAAGACCAACAAATTAGATCCTAAAGTTGTATGCGGTGAGAGTTTTGATTTGATTTAAAGGGGCACTTGTAATTGTCTTAAAGAGGACATAATATGCTAATTTCCAGGGGCATATCAGTATGTAGTGTCTCTCCTGGGACATGTCTCCATGCTTTAATGTTCAATGTTCTTTATTTTTCTCATGCTGCAGCACCTCTTTTCACCCTCTGTCTGAAACCAGAGCCCAGTCTGCTCTGATTGGTTAGCTGGCCGGCTCTGTTGGGATTGGTCAACTGCTTAGAGATGTCCCACCCTACGCGTACAATGTGTTGGGGCGCTAAACAATAGAAGTGCGAGTGTTACATAGTGATGTCACTATGTTATGGAAGTCAACAAAGGAGTCCAATAGACGCGTTTCAGGAAGGAGGGAGTGTTTAACAGAGATGTTAGCCTTTGCAGACCATTTACATGCACACAAACCTACATAACACACTACAGGAAAGGAAAAACCGCAAAAAGCATAACAGGGCCCCTTTAACCTTAATGATGTCATCAAGGTTGTCTTATGGCGCTTTTCCACTGCAGGGCCTTGCACGGCTTAGTACGGTATGGCTAGGCCTCGTTAGGCCTTGTTAGGCCCACTTTATGCTGCGTTTCCATTACAGTTTAGGAACTGGGGTAGTATCTATAGTAACGCAGTGTAGGCGGAGCCGTGACGTCATCTTCAATGAGAAACACAAAACCAACATCAGCCGTTAGCTGTTAGCACTCAGAGCTCACAGCTCCTCATATCTGTTCAGAAACTAGACAAAAGTTAAACAAGTTCAAACCACAGACTGCCTGTGTCATGGCGAATACAGTCGCTGCTTTATTTATGTCTGTAGGCCGTTGTTGTGAGTGTGGACGGTCGGACAACGTTAGCTTAGCCGATCTCCATTCAGAAAACACGCATTTTAAAAGGTGTTTCTCTGCCGTCTGTCTGCAGACTTGTCAAAGCACTAATTCATGGTTTTTACTAACCGGTATCAGTATGTTGTTACTTCGGCATCATTTTGAAACATGTATTACAATTAAATCACATATTAAACATATATTAACATAAAGCCTTCAATTTCAAGCAATGGCACAGTGTTGTAAAGATGTTGCTGTAAAGATGTAATATGATACATCATATACTACTTCTGTGTTTTTGGATAATGACCTTATGATACAAATGTCAACAAAAACGGATATAGTTGGCCTCTGTAACTTTGGTTTCATTTATTTCCATGAAATACTATAGCACTGGAGCAATAATGTATAACTTTACAATGGAACACAATTTACTAAAAGGAACATCAATTCAGCTATTGACTGTGGGAGTTATGCATACATTTGCCAAACTGTAATAAATAGAAAGAGAATTTATTCTTTACTACAATATTGCAGCTGCATCGCCTAGTCGCACCTCAATATATTAACTGAATGTCCCAGACACCGGGATCTTGGTCTTTTATAACCCTAATTCCCTTTACTCTGTCCGATTTGAATTCATTACACATACGCAGAGTCAGGTCACAGTTTTGCACATCTGCTGTAGAGTTTGGAAACTGCCGAAAAGTGGCCAAAGGGTTGTTTTGATAAGTGATATCACCCAGAGTTAATTATCTCATAGTGATCCGTTGCACTGGTCTAACCTGCAGTCATGAGGCAGCAGAAACTCACAGCTATTTATTTTTAACTGGAAGGTAAAAGCTGCTCTTACAACGTTATTAAAGCACTTTAAAACACGAAATCTTCCAGACTTAAGAGCACTAACGGCCAGCTCAGTGCCTCGCTATGTACCGCTCCCTATATGTTAACGAGGTATATTAGTATGCTCCGTCAGATTTGCTAGAACAAATCAAAGACAAAGAACCCCAATCCATCAGTATGCATTATGAACTACCGCTTAGCAGCCTTCCCCGGCGAAGACACCGAGTTAAGCCGGGGATTGTTTATGAATGTTTTATTTCACTTTTTTAATACAATGAATATTTCCTGAACGGGACCTGTGAGCTGGGGATAAAGGACGTCTCGCAGTCAATTAAAAGAGAAAACGTGGTGAGGCAGATCGCCTTGGGACTAAATCAAAAAATTGCAAAGTGATCATTTTTCCAAGAGACATTACTTGTTTTTTACACATTAATAAAAGAAGTTCAGTATCTTTCAAACTTTTTCCAGATGGAGTGGATCTTCTCTTATTATGCCACCCTGTCCACGGGCTTATTTAACTATTTTCGTCTTCTATAAATATGTATGAAATATTGGTTCAATCCCAAACCCAAGAACTCAGAAATACCATATCTTATGCAACGTATTACCCATAATGCACTGTTAGCATTTTTGGGCCTTTGCTCTTTCTTTCGGTTGAAAGGCATGTCTTTGTTGTGTGGAAGGCCACACAATATGATTGTGCCAAATGGAGAAACCTGATACAAGCCTACACATTTCTGCGCTTTGACAAAATCATAAAGATGTAATCACACACAAGCTATCGGCCATAATTGCTACCACAACTCCTGCACACATCGCCTGGTGCTGCATGCGCCCGCATTGTAAACAGCCCTGCGCTGCGCTGTGGGATTGGACCGGTGCCATGCGGTAATGGAACCGGAGATTCAGAGACCCCCTCTGCCGTCTGCAAAGTCTTTGTTCCTGCTCTTGTCAGCAAATGGCTGCCAATGATGCGGGGGGTCACGAGCTGTAATCATTTCTGTCTCTCAAGGGCATGACTTTGTGCCAGTTCGCCTCAAATGAAGTTTTTTTTTATCTTTTTATCTTTTGTGATTCAATCATGAACTTTCAGCAGGGTGGCACAGGTGGAGCTCGCTGAGAGATATTGTTCTACGGGGGAGGACTAAAGGGTCCCGACCTTGGGTTGGAAACGGCAGCTCTAAGTGAACGGCAGCACAATACTGAGTAAAATATGAAAGTGTTTTTATTGTGAAGTGTTTCTATTGTATGTACAGCACTTTGGCTCGTCCAAACATCGTTTTAAAAATGAGCTATATAAATAAAACTTGATTTGATTGTGATTTGAAAATATAGCAAAAAAAACAACAACAACAACAATAGATGGAAAGACAAGACAATATTATACTGGCTGCTATTTCCCTTGGTTTTGTACTATGGTTGATTGTTATTCAATGTTTGCACTTTTCCTTTGTTGTAATAATATAAAATGTCCCGCTGCGTGACGAATACAGGGTTCTGATTTCAAATATATAACATTTAATACATATATAACAAAACTGAATAAAACTTGTAAGATCAATACAAATACAAATATTATGAAATGCTAAATATATCATAAGAGCAAAATAATATTTCCAATAAGCTATAAATTGGGGAAAGGAAATATTAACTCGGATAGATAGTGCTAGCTTTTCAATACGAAATATTTGTCTTTTCCTCTTTATGGTGACACATGTCATTAACATGTCAATCAGGGCTGACATGTGAAAGCCTGTCTGCCCCCGTGGACATACATTATTCATTGGTTCTGTTACATCGAGTTTCTGCCAATTGCACGTCAGCCATCTTTAAAGTGCTTTGTTTTAAAGCTGGAGGACCATTCAGAGTAAAACATCCTGCACACTACAGCCTCGTCCTCACATAAATGCATTTGCAGAACTCATCCCTTATCCTCCGCTGCCCGGTGTTTTCCAGTCTGGCTTCCTTTCCAGAGCTCCACACTGTTAGCGATGGAATGCTTTTCATGGAGAACGTAGCATGCCAAACTTCCCTTGGACTGGACGTGTTGGGGTGGCGGGTGTCTTTGTGCTCGCTAATTAGAATCAGCTTGGTCCAGCATGCCTGTGTGCACAACAGATCCTCCGTAGAATAACCTCCCCCCCACCTCCCCTCATGGTACACAACACTGTAAAAAAGTAAAGGTCTGGCAAGGAAACTCTTAGCTAAGAGCCACATTTGTCAGGCAGGCTTTTCCTGGATATTCATACTATAATTATCTTACTGAGCATGCAGGTAGTGTAATGTAATGAACTGTAGACCACCGCACATGTTGCCAGCTTGAGTTATAATGCTGCATTCATGCCATGTCAGAAAAATGGGAAGAATGGGGAAATCTCTTATTATTCAGACTTTGGAGCGTTTATGCATTATTCGGAGATGCTAAGCACGACTAGTGTGTAGACAACATGATACATGGCTTTTAAACACACATTTGCTTGAACTATGTTATTTGAAATGACCTTATATGCCACTACTCTGATATTTTTGCACTTTTAGCAAGTAGATATAGCGTCTTTGGGACATTTCTGATATACTCATGACTAACTACAACTACAACTAGGATTGGCGTTTTTTGCAACTTGGCAGCTTCTAATGGTCTGGATAATGTGGTGCAGATGTGTAACAAGCAAGTAGAAGTAAGTGATCTAATTTCTCGCAAAACTCATAATCTTTTGCAGCAAAGAAAATTATACTCCATTAAACTGCACGCATAGCTCATTAGCCTATAAGATTACAGTGGAGGTTGCCCGGGAATGGTTGCCGTGGTCTTCCTATATGCTGCAAGAATGTGACATTTTTTATCATAGCACGATGGTCCTTTTCCGAACAGTTGTTGAGGATATGCTTCTAAGTAGTGGACAGTGTAATCTTTGGACAGAGATCGAGGCTGTCCATATGTCATCATTCGAATAGACGTTTTTAACCATTCAAATATTCAATCTTAATCAACTCATTAAAACGTTATATATTGTGTGTACCCACTCGGTTCCTAAAGCTTGAAGGAACACATTGCTATCAAGTCGACAGAATAACAATTACTTGTGCATCGCAATATATCGGACATTTTAAGTAATCTATTCTAGGTTTGAAAGTGGCTGCAATCACACTTATCTTTGTAACGGCTCGGCATGTTTCTATTTTTTGAATGTCAAGAAGTGCAGGTTTTATGGGCTCAGACTCTGGAGGAAAATAATTTGCTAACCAACAACAGAAACATCTTGAGTGCAGAGAGGCTTTTAGGTGCATGAGGCTGTGAGCTGTGACGGTTCTGGATCTCTGTTGTTCCGCATTACTGACCGGGGGAGGCGAAAGGAAGGAGTACAGCTAGAAATAGAGAAGGACAGATCGAGAATGTAGTGCCAAATACCGTCGCCCTGGGTTTAATTGGGAACGCTTTGGCATTTTTCTGAAATTAAACAACGGAGAAACAGGAAATGCAATTACACCCACAGAGAAATGTGTCAAACAGGTTGTGAGCTTTCTCTCCACGAAGCCTCACTCCTCTGTAATGAACCGTTCCTGTAGCCAGAGGCTCTGAGGGTGGCTTGTTTCACAAAAGGTGTGAAATGAAGACTGTGTGCTGTGAGCTTTGGAGAGAGACGGCAGTACTCCGCGGTCTCGGTGAGGGCGAGATAAATAGCGTAGACGGCCTTTATAACAAACCTCACCATCTGGGCCTGTTGCGTTGAGGAGACTAGGACGATGCCGAAGTTGACAAAGAATCAGTTTCAGTCCTGGTGGTAATAGCTACTTTAATTAATTTATAATTTGACAGGTGATAAGATATTAATAGGTGGTCATAAGGGATACATATTAAACAAAACTGTCTCTGTCAGGGTCACGGAGAGATACTCAATGTATGCACTGTGTAATCGTCTCTTATCTCTAAATGGCATGTTGCATGCTGGGATAATGAGCAACTGCCACTCAGACGAGTTCAACACAAATGTCAGAGTGATGAATGAGACGGTTCGGAGAGGACAGTTGTGCTAATGAGACCGTCTCCACAACACTCGCTTCCTGTTATTGGCTTTTTCAAACAGGGACAAAACATGTTCCAAAGGTAAACATTGCCTAATTAAAAACAATTTGAAGTACTGTTTGTTTCCCTTTCGTATACAGTCATTATACTTTGTAAATGTTACGTTATTTAGCCCTCTTTTGGTATTGAAATGAGAACTTCAAATTCTCTACAAATTCTTAATGGTTATTGTTTTCATGATAGACTATTACATTACCTATTGCCCTGTTCTTCATAAAAGGCGGTAGGGGGGGTAAGTTGAGCCAGTGGGTAAATTGAACCACCCCCTGTAACCAGGCAACGCCTTATAGTTGTAATCAAGTGACCAGAAATGATGCAGGCTCCACCCATTGCTCATTGCCTGTGAAAGAGAGATGCTCACTGTGGTCTGGTAAGTAAACATTTTTACAAAAAACTTTTTTGCTTGTCAAAGTACATTTTCTAGATGTCAGCTATATCGGCTATCATGTCAAAAAAAAAGTATCCAGGTTTAAACACATATTGTATATGTTGATGTGCTGGCAGCGTATTAAATGTGAATCATTCAGCTAAAGATGACTGAATTTTAATGCTAGGCTATTTTTTCTAAAATGGTGGCTATGGGGTAAAGTGAACCACGGGCCTTGGGGTAAGTTGAGCCAGTTTTTCAATGGAGAGATGAATTAAAGCAGGCCAAGTTGATAATAAGAGCTCATTGTAGGCTATTTAAAGTTGAATTTACCCTGTGTATGAAATTGTATCACGATTTGTATGATTACTTTTCCTTTTAACATGTTAAAAAAAATCAATGAATTCAATCGAAATATATTTGAAAAACTAAGCTTGTATTTGGTTTCTAATTTATTGTTTATAGTTACCTTTACGATTTGTTGTAGGTATGCCCAGGTTTGAACAGTGGTTCAATTTACACCCTGACCTGGCTCAACTTACCCCTACACTGGGGCAAGTTGAGCCACAAGACTTTTTTTTTTAAAGAAGTAATATTTTCACTGCCCTTGATCAAATATTAATTATTATCATTGCCATTAATAGGAGACATCCTGAATTATAGGTGTGTGTTTTCATTTTTACTATGTGTCATTTCTCCTTGCTTAGAGGACAGCTCAACTTACCCCACTCTCCACTATACATGATTAATATCTTGTTCCCTCCATTTAAATGTTACCCCAGCATATGCATGTAAAACCTTGTCAGTGAGGAGTCCAAGAGGCTTCCTTCTCAAACCCTCTTAACTCTAGCTTCCCACCAACTAGATCCTTTCGAAGGAGGTTCCAGCGTTATATGTGATATATATATGCATACATCTTAGTGCCTTTAAACGAAGGATTCCATAGATTGTGGAGCACTTCGATTTATTGCCAATATCAAAGCCCTTACTCACAATTGCTCTCTGTAGGATCCGTCTGTGTAGTCCCGTAGAACTAACCATTGGTACGTTCTTATTTAGACTGCTTTGGACTGCTTATTACTTTACTCCTTCAAAAAAGTACAGGAAGTTATTGTCTTAATTCCCAGGCTTATTCCAAACCCTGTTCCTAAATCCGTAATGAAGTGTGAAAAAGGTAAAAAAGAAACGTAGCCAGCTGCATCTGAATCTTTGGGAGCTGGTTTTGTTTAACTAATTTGAAGTGGTTCTGTGTCGTCAATGTTTCAGGTGTTGGAGAAGGTCTTTTAATTTTCTGTATTTTCTTTTAAAGTGTGTGTGTTTTTATGTCTGCAATTGTGTTATGTGTGCTGCTCCCTGTCATGAACCGGCCACACTTGAAGCTGTGTGGTTTGTACTATTGTATTTAGTGATGCTCCGATCGCCAATTTTGGGGCCGATCGCCGGAATCAGTATCGGCCGATACCAATCGCCGATCCGATCGAGTGGGCGGGGCCTATGGGGATCTTCCATTTAAAGTGAACACTCAGTTAATGGGGCTCATTCACTGGAGCTTCCACAAACAACAACCAACATAATTATTACATTCAAATGAAGTACATTATTCAAGTTTACATTAACTTTGGATAATAACAAACTCTCTCTCTCTCTCTCTCTCTCTCTCTCTCTCTCTCTCTCTCTCTCTCTCTCTCTCTCTCTCTCTCTCTCCTGACTAGTGATGTGTCGGTCGCGAACGAGCTGGCTCAAAGAGCTGGCTCTTTTAAGTGAACGACGGGAGCTGGCTCGCGCCCGCCAAAGAGCTGTTTTTTGTTAAGTAATACAAGACAGAATGATATGATGATCTCCGCGCTACAGCTGCTCCGTGCATGTATGTAATATCCAAGGATTAGAGACGGTTGGGTGTGTGCCTATTACAGAGGCATGACACTACTCAGCCTCCCCGGGAAAGTTTACTCCAAGGTACTCGAAAGGAGGGTCAGGCCGATTGTCGAACCTCAGATTGAGGAGGAACAATGCGGATTCCGTCCTGGTCGTGGAACGACGGATCAGCTTTTTACTCTCGCAAGGATCCTGGAGGGGGCCTGGGAGTACGCTTATCCGGTCTACATGTGTTTTGTAGACTTGGAGAAGGCGTATGACCGGGTTCCCAGGGAGTTACTGTGGGAGGTGCTGCGGGAGTATGGGGTGAGGGGGTCTCTACTCAGGGCCATCCAATCTCTGTACTCCCAAAGCGAGAGCTGTGTCCGGGTGCTCGGCAGGAAGTCGGACCCATTTCCGGTGAGGGTTGGCCTCCGCCAGGGCTGCGCTTTGTCACCAATCCTGTTTGTAATATACATGGATCGGATTTCGAGGCGTAGTCGTGGGGGAGGGGGTCTGCAGTTCGGTGGACTAAGGATTGCACCACTGCTTTTTGCAGATGATGTGGTTCTGATGGCTTCCTCGGTCTGCGACCTTCAGCACTCACTGGATCGGTTCGCAACCGAGTGTGAAGCGGCTGGGATGAGGATCAGCACCTCCAAATCTGAGGCCATGGTTCTCAGCAGGAAACCGATGGACTGTCCACTCCAAGTAGGGAATGAGTCCTTACCCCAAGTGAAGGAGTTCAAGTATCTCGGGGTCTTGTTCTCGAGTGAGGGAACAATGGAGCTTGAGATGGGCCAGAGAATCGGAGCAGCGGGAGCGGTACTGCAGTCGCTTTACCGCACCGTTGTGACGAAAAGGGAGCTGAGCCAGAAGGCAAAGCTCTCTGTCTACCGGGCCATTTTCGTTCCTACCCTCACCTATGGTCGTGAAGGATGGGTCATGACCGAAAGAACGAGATCGCGGATACAAGCGGCCGAGATGGGTTTTCTCCGCAGGGTGGCTGGTGTCTCCCTTAGGGATAAGGTGAGAAGTTCGGTCATCCGGGAGGGACTCGGAGTTGAGCCGCTCCTCCTTCGCGTCGAAAGGAGCCAGTTGAGGTGGTTCGGGCACCTAGTTAGGATGCCACCTGGGCGCCTCCCTAGGGAGGTGTTCCAGGCACATCCAGCTGGGAAGAGACCAAGGGGTAGACCTAGGACCAGGTGGAGGGATTATATCTCTTCGCTGGCCTGGGAGCGCCTTGGGACCCCCCAGTCAGAGCTGGTTGATGTCGCCAGGGAAAAGAAAGTTTGGGGCTCTCTGCTGGAACTGCTACCCCCGAGACCCGACCACGGATAAGCGGGAGAAGATGGATGGATGGATGGATGGAGACGGTTGGATGCTGCTGTTTTGAGCATTGCAATATATTTATTTTCATTATGTTATTTATTTATGATTATCCTTGGGCTCAGCAAAGATTTGATGTGAGCTGCTGCTGTCTTTTTTTCTATAGTTAATACTGAAATAGAGCCCTGCTGTTTTGTCAGGGCCTTTTCTTTAAATACAATTTTAAAATGTCGATACAGTAGCCCCTTTTTTTAAATGTCTATGCTTAAGTTTTTATAGGTGTTCCTATCTGCTTTGTGTAGCGTGGTTCTACAAGCAAGGCAGTGCATTCACTGGGTGGTATCAGAGAGTCACACGGGTCTGTAAATGCAATGAAAACATGTAATTTTTACTTTTGAATACTTCAGTACAAAGGATGTATTGAATAATTTAAGTGATATATGTGTACACCTATAAATCATTTGTCAAAACAGGGCTACATTTGATTTAATTATAAAAGGTATAATATGTGGTAAACTGAAGAGCCCTTTGGGAGCCGGCTCTTCTTGGTGAGCCAAATGATCCGGCTCACCAAGAAGAGCCGGAATTCCCATCACAACTCCTGACAGCCTGTCAGTATCAGCTCACTGATCCAGTAATGAGTGACCCGGCCGACAGTGAAGAATAAATATATGTATAACTAGTTAGCTAGTTAGCAGTTTTAGCTGTAAAGCCGGTGTGGCCTTGGGCAAGACACTTCACCTGAACTTGCTCCTGTGGGTATTGTCCACAGTATCTGACCATTGCATGTATATATATATATATATGTGTAATGTGTGTATATGTAAAAAGCGCTTTGAGTCATTGAAAAAGCACTATAATAAATGTAAGGAATTATTATTAATTATTAGCTAGTTCCAGAGGTAGATCAAATAGCTAAGTGTGTTAGGTCTAACTCTCAGTGTGTGTTTCGCTCACCGGTCCGTCACAGCGGGCGGAGCTGCAGGAGTTCTGCTTCACACACGTTGCATACCGCTATTTTACTGTCATTTTTGGACACCTTAAAATTATGCCAGACTGGTGAAGCCATTTTGGCGAGCTTGTTTTGCCGCGCACAGAGAAAAGTGTCATGTATTTTACGTCAACATTTTACATCATGCGATCGGATCTCGCGATCGGCATTTTTAGAGAGCAGCGATCGATCGGCAGAGAGTGAGTATCGGCGGCCGATCGGCGGCCGATCGATCGGAGCATCCCTAATTGTAATCCTGGTTAAATAAAGGTTGAACAAGAAGCTAAGCTTCACTGTGAGGTTCTGTCAGTTATCGGAGCTCCTCATCCTTTCTGCAATGTTGAGCTGTTGGACCTTGCCATGCTGACCCTGAGCTACGAAATAAACACTGCTTGTCCGGGTTCAAATGAACAGATACTGCATGTGGAAGTGATGCATTGTATTTTCAAACTTTTAAATACGTATACATCCAGTAGCAGTGTTAGACTTTCACAGCTGCCTTTAAGTTTTGTGTTTTGAAATAACTATCCTGCTCTCCTCCTGTGAGGCAGTTTGATATTAACTTTAATTTCCCTTCACACTTTGAGTGAGTTGGAACAGAAAGTTACAGATTTCAGCTTTAAGTATATGATTTACTGCATTTCTGAGATTTCATTTCACCTTGTAACTCCCTTTAGGTGAAAAGCTTTATCATTGTCTCAGCATGTCATCATGTTAATTTACTTTCTTATTAAAATGCATTTTCATTATCTCAGGTTGCATTCATCACTTCCACTTCAAACACAGACAGGATACATTCAGATGTTCTAAGAAAATGAAATAAAAGTCACTTATTGATTAGTGTTATTATCAAAGCCTTATAATAGTAATAATAAATTCCCTTGGATGAATAACTTTAATTACATATTGTTTATACATTGGTCATTGTCTCAGCATGCCATCACATTCAATTTATATGGGCATGAATATTCATGCGTATTCATTTTTTCAGTGTAGCGATTTTTCCACATTATATAGTGTTGCAATCAATCGGAACGTGCAACAAACAACCCTCTCAATTTCATTCAATACTAAAGGTCCTGTTTTTATATGTTTCTTTATCCGTTCATCCGTTCATCCATCCAAATTCAAAACGTCATTGCATCACGTCAAAAGGTGTTGACCTGTGGAATAAGAATAATGATGAGCTGAAATATTATACAAGTTTGTGTTAACTAAAACTATTATTTAGAAGCCAAATCATGAATGGTTATGAGCAGGACCTGTGCACTCATACTTATTTCTTGTCATTGTAAAAGTTATTTCTTTTTGTTGGTTTGTAAAAAAAATTGTATTTGTTTACAACATGACGAACATGACGCTGATGACGATGACCTAATCTTTTATTTTCAAGAAAAATGACAGAGACTATTTGAGAATGTATTTTTTTTGTTTTTGTTTTTTTCTCTTTGTTATAATTATTATTATAAGACAACAAATATAGATTATTATTACTGTTGTATGTTTTGTTTCTGACATGTTCAATAAATTGACAAAAAAAGGAGGGTGACAGCTTGTAAAGGCCGATCCCCAGTCTGTGATACATATAATCACTGTTGGCCCGTGTTTACAGTTTGCCCCGGGGTCATGTTCCCCGTGTTAACCCCCTCTCTGCGGGACACCCAGGAAACATCTGGAACTGCCAACGGCGAGATGCCGGTCCAAACAAGGAATCACCAGCCATTTTATGAGTGTGTATCAAGCTTTTGAGCCGGGGTTTGATCAAAGCCAAGCTCACTCGTCTTTGTCTGGTTCCTATCCACCCCCCCGAAGGGATTTCATCACATCACAAGGACAGAAGCCTTGGATGGATGGGAACCAGTCAGAGTGATTAAAGGAGCTAGGCGGAGACACAAAATGCCAGGTGTTAAAAGAAAAAGTATCTACGAAATGATTGCTTTTCAGAATAGATATGTTGCCCCAGTACTGGGTTTTAATAGATTTCACGGGTCGAACACATCGGACAGGTTATTTGTCAGCGGAAACCTTTAACTTGGGTTGGGTTAAAGAAAAACAACAATTTTTACAGCTACCAGTTATTTTCTTTTTCAATGAGAAACATTCTCATCTTTAAAATGGCATCTTTCCAGGAAAAACTGCCGCCTTTTAACCTTGAAAAACATCTTTAATGTGTATTAATTTGGATTTGAAAGCTTTTGAAAGGATCAAAAGTTGTGTGGGGGTTTCTCAGCCCAAAGAGGCGAACCCTCTTGATCCCATACTTAAAATTAAAACATGGAACTCAGCACGACTGAATGGGGAACTTTATTAAACGATAAAAGAAAAATGTTAATTCAGATCATTAAAGAAATCTTTGCCCGCAGTTTCTGTTTGACTTTGCCCCGATTCATGTTCAAGAGGATATATCTGAAGCTAATGATGAAAGTTCAAGAGGAGGCTTCTCATATATACGCTAATCTATTTTCCATATGCACTCTTGCACTGCTCCCCTATATCCCTACTCAGGAAGTTTTCTCACAGCCCATCATGCAATTATCCTGTCTTTGCACTCCCCTTTTGGGTATATAACTTACTCATCCTGTGTCCCCCCCCCCATTTCCCCTTTCTACTCTCGAGTGACATTAACATCACCTCTCCATTGTCTTCCCATTAAAACACAATCCAGCTGTGGTGTTTCAACACAGCCTTGAACGGTGATCATGGCTCACTGCTGCAGAGCCAAGTATGCTGCACTGTCATCCCATTGCACTGATGCTGAGCTCTCTCTCGCCGCGGTTGTAATATGAGAATCTCCAACTTGTCAAATTCAATATAGATGGAGATAAAGTGTAGTGCATGGTTGACCTTTCAAAGTTTTCTGATTCTGGATTTATTTTTTCTCTCCTGCCCTTATATTTAAATCTGGCATTTTCCCCAATAGCTTTAATACTACGTTTTTGTATTCTCGCACCACACTTGAAAGATCATCCGTCGATCAGACAATGCACTGTAGTTCATCTTATGTTTATTGTCAACTGCTGCTGCAGCTCCTGCCTACGTTGCGTCACCAGGCACTTGTTTTCAGGGAACTTTCTTTAGGTTAAATCACGAGTGTAAGGAGAAATTAGCAGTGTAATGAATTAGCTAGCCATGGACAAAGAAGACATGACACAACATTTTGCTGAGTTTAATTCCTTTCACCCTTTTTCACTTGGTAAATTACCTTTTTGGTGTCAAGTTTCCGAAGCATTGTCAAACGAGGCTTTTTCTTTCATCAGGCCTAACTGTAATTATTCACTCCCTTAGATCTTTAGTCCCTCAAACAGCTCAGGCTAGCTCTGAACGCTAATGTTAGCTCTGAACGCTAATGTTAGCTCTGAATGCTAATGTTAGCTCTGAATGCTAATGTTAGCTCTGAGTGCTAATGTTAGCTTTGCATGCTAATGTTAGCTCTGAATGCTAATGTTAGCTCTGAATGCTAACATTGGCATTCAGAGCTTAGCCAGAACTGTTTGAGGGACGTTTGAGGGTGTTGTAAGGTAGTTGCATTTTTTCAAAGTCATCAAACTGGCCTACATTTATTCAAAACATATTGTTCATCCATGTTATCAAATCCAAAATGTCTCCTCACATTACTTCTCAGTTAGTTTGGAGTCATGATTATCCATTCAGCATGGCTTGCTATTTTTCAACCTTTTTTTACAAGCAAAGAAAATCACAATAACCTGTATTACTCATCATAGGTCAACATATTCACCTCAATAATCTTAACACTACCATCTACACATGTAAAGATGTCATGTTAGCATTTTTTTAAAGTTTTTATTTTAGCATTAACACCAAATTAGCTGATGGTGGTAACCCCAGTCATTAGATTTAAAGCTATCCTGTCACTGATGGTAAAAGATGAATCACCAACGTCATTAGGATTATCCTTTAGGGACTACAAATGTCTCCTCCAGATTTCATAGTATAATCAATCCAACAGTTGTTGCTCTCAGTTTGTGTGGCGCTGAATTTTCCACTGATCCTGTTCTGCAGTTAACAATATTGAGTGCATGAAAAATAAAAACATAATGTCTCAGTGGACTGCATCGAAAAAGTGGTAAGCAATGGAGGTTAATTTGGCTTCTGATCTTCTGTGCAGGCGCGTTTATTAAAAACAAATGTTATGTTAGGGCAAATCTTGCTTTTAAACCTTCAGTGAGTTTACTGTAGCATCGGCTTCAAGCTCCAGCATAGAAAAACACTGCTGTCTCCCGGGATTCAGCAGTATTGACCTCTAAACTGTAAAAATACAATACAGGAAGGAAGAGAGCACTCTTGGGTTAACCTTTATTGATTCAGGTCTGTGTTCTGTTCATTTTGTGAGAGTGTAAACAAACTATAAAAATGGTATTACCTTCAAAACCAGACACCATATTTCAGCTCTTCAGTAATACAGCCAATGAAGAAAAACACATGTACTTTATATTGTTTGACTGTCAGGTGTTCATGTATGCACCCCAACAGACCAGAGATGGTATACATTGTATTGCTTTCACTTATCACCTGAATACCAACATGTGGCTCCTCACCTTGCTTTCCATTTCCTGAGAGAGGAAGTTGAATGTAGTTGTTCTGCAAAATCAATAACCAGCTCTCACCTGAATTCACGGCCCATTTATGTTTTGTCCTTCATAATTTGTCACACACACAGCAATTACCAGCAGGAAGGAAAAGTTCTTAAGAGAAGGGTTTAGCTGCAGTCTTTCTAACTTTCCAATTCAGCCACGACATATTTTCCTAACCCTAACTTTAGTTGCTCTGTGCCTACCGATGGGTATACTTGCAATTATATCTCGACAATGACGGAATAAATCAGGTGGAAAGAACAACATATTGGGATTTGTCGTCCTGTGAGGATGTTGACAGCTTAAGTCAATCAACATGATCCATTGGTGATTTATGGTGCTATGCTTCATGCATTTGTCCAAATTGCACGTCCTTCAAAACATCGTTAATTCAAAGTATAAAGTAACTTAATCCTTTTGTAGTTTTGCATCAAGTCTTACGGCAGTAGGCCATTTGTGTGTGTGTGTGCGTGTGTGTGTGCATCTCTCTCTGTGTGTGTGTGTGTGTGTGTGTGTGTGTGTGTGTGTGTGTGTGTGTGTGTGTGTGTGTGTGTGTGTGTGTGTGTGTGTGTGTGTGTGTGTGTGTGTGTGTGTGTGTGTGTGTGTGTGTGTGTGTGTGTGTGTGTGTGTGTGTGTGTGTGTGTGTGTGTGTGCATATTGTCTCTCAAGTGAATGTCTAATTTGAATGTCAATCCAATATCTCCTAGAAATACATCTTAAGTATTGCTTGAGAAGAGGGTGAAACTGTTACTGGTTTGATTCTCAAACTTCTAGAGTCTTAGACCCCATTTACACGCAAACGCATACGAAACGCAAACAAACCTAATACGATATCAAAAAAGTCTTCCGTTCACACGAGACCGCTCGGGAGCGCTGGAGACGCTGTAGTACGCCGGGCCTGTAAGTAGCGCTGTACTTCCTCACGAGACCGCTCGAAAGCGCTGGAGACGCTGTAGTACATATGCCGAGCCTGTAAGTGGCGCTGCACTTTCGCCACAAAATACACCAAAAGCAGCGAAGAAGACCCCCGAGCATGGTTGCCATGGTTGCCTAGTTGCCCTTCTGTTTATTCTCCGCGGTGGATTTAGCATCATGTAGTTCATGTAGTTCTCCATGTCCACTTGTTGCTGATGGTTTTGGTAGAGGAGCTGTAGATTGTGCACTAACATCTGTAGCATGGTGAGTAGCTACTGACAGTAGATACTGACCATGCTACAGCAGTGAGCAGCAGAGGTAGGGAGAGGCGGGGCTATGGCTTCATCGTTATCAGGAAAATTATCGTATAGGACGTGCACACGTCCGCAGGTCTATCCACCTTGGGACCCGTTATCGTTTGCGGGGTCTTTTTCCGCATTTCCGTTACGGCCTCGTGTGAACGAACGGGCTATACGAAAGAGAAAAGTAGCGGATACAACCGTTTGCGTTCTCGTGTAAACAGCACCTTAGGGCGAGACATCAAACCAATTGTGGTGAGCTCAACGCCTCAAGGGTGTTTTTGTTCCTCGGCCCCCTCTGCATTTATATTACCCGATGCTTCTGTCTGTTCTTCCACTGCTTTCTTTACAATAGAGAGCCATTGTGAAGCCTAGGGAACGCAGCACACCGGCCACAATCCATCACATGTATTGGTGCTCTTTAGTGAGTTTGTCTCAGAATTCAAAATAAGTTGTCCTCTTGTTGTGTTAAAGTCAAAACAACAGAAGTGATGTAGTTCCTAACCCTCCAGCAGGGACATGTAGGTATGTTTAATGATTAGATTGTTAGGACACCGAAGGCCATGCAGATATACCGTACTTTTCGGACTATAAAGCACCTGCATATGAGCCGCAGCAGCTAAATTGTCCGTCTGTCTTGCTCTCGTTCTGTCTCTCGGTTCCACTTTTACTTTGGCGCGCTACCTGTCTCATTCTTTTCCGGCCTCCAGCTTTTCCTGCTGGAGCCCGCCGCTTAAAGGTGGCGGGCGCGGACCGGTCATAGAGCCCATAGTGTTAAAGGTGGTTAATTTTACCTGTAAAATCCATAGATTTAGGAGGTTCCCTAGTGGCCGTTAGCTGTACAAAAAAAATGGGGAAAAAAGTCGCGGTTTATAGTCCGAAAAGTACGGTACATGTAGGGATTCTGATTGACACAATATTGCTTTCCATTACCTTCAATGCAGAACAAGAAGCAAAGAGACTGTCACCAAGTTATACAAGTGCACTACTTTCTTATAAATCAGCCTTTAAAGGATTATACGTTGTACTAACTAAAGGTTTGAATAATTTACTCTTCCTTATAAAATGAATAAGAATATTTGTTGGATTGCCAGTTGTCATACCATTGCTGAAGGGTCTACTCTAGGGTTTCTCCCATTCTAACTGAAAGAAACATGCCATTGTTTCCCATAAACTAATGGTTTGTAATAAAATACAAGTCTTCACATGCACATTTAAAATGTCCTTCATTCATCATTTTGGCCCGAATGCTCTGAAGGCTTTTCCCAGAGATCAATTGGTCGAATGAAGGTGTCTACATCATGAACTAAAGACGACATGACAAAGCAAGTGAGATGATGAAGGAGGAGTCAGCTCAACATCTCAAACTGTTATATCTTGTTAATGGTTTAAATGTATCTTTAAAAAAAATATTTACAAACCATAAACTGTGCATTGTTATTATAGGTTCTGCAGACACTTCATCTCCACTCAGCACGCTGCTACATCTTCAGTTATTTTCACATAAAATGGTAGGGACTTAGTGTTAAAGGTCACCTATTATGCAAAATCCACTTCTTCATGTCTCTTCTACATCAACACGTGTCCCCTCTTCTGCATGTCTCTTCTACATCAACACGTGTCCCCTCTTCTGCATGTCTCTTCTACATCAACATGTGTCCCCTCTTCTGCATGTCTCTTCTACATCAACATGTGTCCCCTCTTCTTCATGTCTCTTCTACATCAACACGTGTCCCCTCTTCTTCATGTCTCTTCTACATCAACATGTGTCCCCTCTTCTCCATGTCACTTCTACATCAACATGTGTCCCCTCTTCTTCATGTCTCTTCTACATCAACATGTGTCCCCTCTTCTCCATGTCACTTCTACATCAACATGTGTCCCCTCTTCTCCATGTCTCTTCTACATCAACATGTGTCCCCTCTTCTTCATGTCTCTTCTACATCAACATGTGTCCCCTCTTCTTCATGTCTCTTCTACATCAACATGTGTCCCCTCTTCTTCATGTCTCTTCTACATCAACATGTGTCCCCTCTTCTTCATGTCTCTTCTACATCAACATGTGTCCCCTCTTCTTCATGTCTCTTCTACATCAACATATGTCCCCTCTTCTTCATGTCTCTTCTACGTCAACATGTGTCCCCTCAGGAAAAAAGATTCTCTCTCTTTTTGATCCATTTATTTAAAAACCTGAAAATGAGCTGATCAGATTTTGGCCACTTTGTGATGTCATAACGATGTGTTGTCTTGAGAAGCCATTAGTCAATCACCAACCAAGGTAACCCCCCCTTATCCCCTGAATCTCCTCCTAGAGCACCATTGAGTTCTTTGTAACCAAATCTCTCTCCGAGGGGCGTGGGGAGGGGCTCCTTATTTTCATCTAAAGTAACAGACAGAGAATCAGCACTTTGGAAACAGGGCTGAAACAGAGGGGATTATGGGTAATGCTGCAATGATCTGTTTGGTGTTTCAGCCAATCAGAGACAGGCTCTGTATATATCTGAGACCTGTAATATATTGATGAAAAGCAGTATGATAGGGGACCGTTAAATGAAGTTGATAATCTATGGATTGGTTCAAAAAGGACCCTTTGAGTGTGCTTTGAAGCAGCACTTACCCACCACCTGCTCCAGTGCAGCTGCTCAGTCGCCAACGGAAGACAAACTAATTATACTGCAGAGCTCCTGGGCGTGAATGTATGCTCCTCACCGAATGAGAAGCATGCTTAAACCAGCATGTGGGCATTTAAAAGATGCATGAATTGATAAATACACGGCTGTGTTGACTCCAAGGCAAAACAAAAAGAAATCGCATCCTCCCCAGTGTCCTGAACGATCACCGTATGGTTAGCTTTATGACTGATGTGGCACTTTGGCAATCAATTGCAGGCTGGTGTCCCCCTGTTTATCAGCAGGAAGGACACTTTGGCCCCCGTTCGGAGTATTGATGGTGGGGCTGGAGAGGACTCTAATCTCCTTCTATGACGGCAGCCTGTAAATCATCTCCCGTAGGGACGCGGCACAAAATACAAAATATGTCTAAAAGAAAAGATGCAATACAGATTAGATTTGACTTTTTACTGATTTGTTATGAACAATACCAAGAAATACCAAAGAAGCAGATTTATTATTTGCAGACACAGACTCCATAATAAGGTCCTCCTGTGATTTAATACATCTTCATATCATAGTTTAAGGAGAACAACGACAAGAAAGTAAATCATACTCAGGTTTCACTCATGCTTGACTCGTATCTGTGTTTCAGGCACTTTTAATAAGCCGAATAAATCCTGATTTCTTGTCAGTATAAGCCTAAACAATTATGAAATGTACTTTACACACATGTTGGTATTTCACCTGCTTCAGATACTTTAAAACAAGTAACTAAAATCAGAATCTGATTATTAAAGTATTATTAAACACTTTAGTAATCCCAGGGGGGGAATTATTTGTTTATTTTTTTATTACAGATTTGAAAACATCGCTCCTTGCTTTAAAGTAGCACAATTCATTTGGTCAAACCTTGGAAAGTATCTAGATATCCCTGCCCTAATGCCAAAGTAACTGGCAACTGAATATGTGTCGCCGTTTGATGTCTATGTCTGGACCACTGCGTAAAAAGGAGGGTTTCTGCCCCGTTACTTCTGCGCTGTTTTTCATGTCCCAGTTCGAAACTGTATACAGTTAAATCGACCGGACTTCTTTCTGAAGATGTGAGCGTCCTTAACAACGGTCAATAAGTCCTTGACAGCGGTCTCTCTGTTCGGTATTAACAACGTATCACGTGTTCTGAATTGACCAATCAGAATCGAGTATTCAACTAAGCCATGTAATAAATAGATATAAGAATTAAAGTAACATTTCCAATAACAGATACAAAGTCAAGTGCCAGCGTATTGACTCAGTGCCTGACGCTCTAAATAAAATGAAGCTATACAGTTCTGAATTTTAGAATGAATTTGTAATACAATACAAATGTTTATTTTATTGTATTTCATTAGTATTTTATGACTTTAAAACCACTTTGTTTATCGCCATGGTCTTTGAAAACCAAAGGTCCTCTTTCTCTTCAAACACACACACTTGTGAGACCACCTCTACATGCACACACACTTGTGAGACCACCTCTACATGCACAACAACACTCTGTTGGCTCTATTTAGTCTATTTTCCGTTCTTACTGTCTTTCCCTATTTCACTTTTTCCATCCGGCCTCATGTCACTTCAAATCATTTCATTTCTACTTGCTTTGCCCCTTCTTTCACCTCCACGTGTCTCCGGCTCACAGGGAGTGTATCTTAGGTCTTGGAGAGCAGCTCCACTTAAACAGGATAAGAGCACTTGAATGCCACGCCACGAGCCAATCCACTGTCAGCTCTGGCTGGAGGGCTGCTGAGGGGACATTGCACTGCCTTACAAGCAAACAAGCCACTCGGGAACTTGCGGAGTGTCTCCCTCGAGAGACGGAGAGTGAAGAGACAAAGAGGAGAGGCCAAGAGAGCAACCATAATGGAAACAATATATTCTGCCACCCAGGAGACCCGTAACCTTCCAGAAAAAGCCATGATTATCAACCCATTAGCTGTAAACATGTGATATATTAGGACAGAGCGGAGAGGCTTTTTCCTTTCAGAAGAATACTGACATTCAATGAAGAAACTCAATTATTCATGTTAGCAAACCCACAAAAGCCTCCTCGTTTAGGCATAACGTATGATAATTAATTACTAATTATACATGTTTTTAATTCAGTTAAAATGCAGAGGTTGATAAGGACCGTTTTATCATTATGGTTTCTCTTATGAGTGTGCTGACAGAACAAATGCTAATCAAATCAAGTTTTATTTATATAGCACATTTATAAACGATTTTTGGTCGAGCCAAAGTGCTGTACATTATATAATAAAATTAGCCTACAGTAGAGACACTTTACAGAAAATACAACATCACAGCTTGTTCAGAATATCAGTATGAGAAAAACGACACCCTCTGTCCTTAGACCCTCTGTCCTTAGACCCTCTGTCCTTGGACCCTCTGTCCTTAGACCCTCACATCGTACAAGGAAACACTTCCGGAGAAAACCCACAGTTTAAAGGGAACATGGGAGAAACCTCAGGGAGAGCAACAGAGGAGGGATCCCTCTCCCAGGACGGACAGACGTGCAATAGATGCCGTGTGTAAATCGAAGAGATAATACATTTTACAGCATATAGACCGAATGTTAGGAAATGCATGTGTCTGTAATAAGACAGATATGCTTTTCTAACAGGCTACCTATCAGTGACAATGTCTCCATCTGAAAAAACAACAGCTTGGTAGTAAGCAAGCTAAGATTCAAGATATAAGATTACATATTCAAAGGCCATATCCTCAACAGACACAACATTGTTTTTTCAATTAAAATTCCCGGGTCCTCAAAAGTACAACACTTGTACTTAAGACATAAAGATATATAAAGAATAATAATAGTTCAATGATATATAGAATAAGATTCACAATGGTGCATGTGAAATCCATGTACAGGTAAAGTATATTAATGTACACTGTCATGAGATAAGACTAAATGTAAAATGACTGCAATAAGTGTTAAGATCGCTTGCTAGCTAGTAAGGGAAAAGGTACATGCATGTTGTACACAGGGCTTATATGTGTACAAGTGTCTGTATGGTAGCTACTATTGGCCTTTTTCAAAAGCATCCAACACTGTCACTTACTCACTGAGTGCAGCCATGGGGTTTGCGAACACTGGAGTAGCTGCCACCTCTCTGCGAGTCCTTGCTGTTGGAATTGGCAGGAAAGGATGATGACACGTCTGTTAACTGTGCAGAGGAATAGCTTTGGGGCACCATGGCAACCTGTCTTCATTAGACTCTCAGTAGAATATCTGAACTGATCTTTCATACATAAGGACATTCCTTAGAGCTTGCATGCAATGATGGTCGTTTGCAGATTTCTGGACTTCAGACGATAATACGTTTTTGGTAGAAGTCATTTCATTTAAAGACAGAATAAATTATGTTTATCATTGTTTCTACATGATGTGTGTTTCTGGTGCTTCTCTTGGTTCCTGTTTGCATTGACAGGAGGGGATAGGTGAGACGGAAACTTGTATTTATTATGCTAGGATATCTAGTGATGTAATCATTGTATCTACAAAGGCTAACTAGCGCAGCAGAGTAGTTAGCATGTTGACAACACGAGAGTAGCATGTGATAGCTGTCTTATATGCTTGGATCTGGTTCTCAGGACACAGTGTGCACGTCTTCATTATGACAACGGTGATGTTAGAAGACATTTAAGCACGCCTTTTAAACTGCCAGAGACATGCAGAGGATTGTTATGGCTGCTAATGGAGCTTTAGTGCAACAGCTATTGGAGCTAAGCCTTTTTTTACGAGTATTGTAAATCTCAGTGCCAGCATGTGACTCCTGAAATGAATAAGATCAGATGTGTTCTTTTGATGTACCTGCTGAGTTCACAGAGGTAGACTCTGAGAGATGTGAGACAACACAGTCTCACGGCATTTCGTGTTATAGTCATGAAATCAATCTATTGATTCGTGTTCACAATTTCCCCATTTTTTTCGTGTCACACAGAACGATTTTAAAAGCAATGTAAATAATAACAAATTAGAAGGAAAAAAAGATTTAAAAAAATACATATTTCAGTATTCTGACAGAGAACGATTTTAGAAGCAATGTATTTCTATTGGTAGTATGTTTCGTGCCTGCACCAAATAATAACAAATTAGAAGGAAAAAAAGATTTTAAAAATACAGATTTCAGTATCCTGAGGCTCTGAGCCCCATTTCTTTTCCTCGCGGACGGCAAAGAAAGTCAGACATTATACAATTTAAAATAAAAACAATATTCGTGGCTCGATATTGAGTAAGAACATGTTTTTATGAACCTCAGCTTCTGGTCTTCCAAACAAAAGACCAAAAAGACGTGGTGCAGGCACGAAACACACTACCAATAGAAATACATTGCTTTTAAAATCGTTCTGTGTGACACGAAAAAAAGGGGAAATGGTGTTGGTGAACACGAATCAATAGATTAAATTAATTTCGTGACTATTACACGAATTGCCGTGAGCCTGGGTTGTGTGAGACCAATGCCAATGGCGTAAAGATGAGAGATTTCTAACAATTATATCATGGTGTTTGCCTCCCCACGAATCAACGCTAACAGGATTTGCTGTAACCAATCGAAATAGCTTTGTGTTCCCTGTGAGGTCGCCTTGCACCGTCAGTGAATGTTTCTTCATTTACCTCCTGAATAATTTGATTAGTAAAATGCAATTTAGTGGATTTGCATCAACGCTGTTGAAGCCTAACTGGAAATGGCTGTGACAGAAGTTGGTTGTGAAAAATATACACACACACACACACACACACACACACACACACACACACACACACACACACACACACACACGCGCGCACGCACACGCGCGCACACGCACGCACGCACACACGCGCGCACGCACGCACGCACGCACACACACACACACACACAGATGCACACACTGCTTTACACTACAGCTGTGCTAGCCAGTCCGTGGAGAATGCCCAATGCGACAGCTGTTGGCACGTTTATTTTTGTCTAAATCAGGATAAACACAGTCTTTTCCCATGAACCGTTCTAAGGCCATGCCAGCAAACAACTAAACCCCCACACTTCTCACTCTTCGTCCTCACACACAAATATACGAGTGGTATGTCAACAGCTGTACATATTTCCAGAGTTGTTCCCGCTTAGCATTAGTTTGGATATGTCGTTAGAATAAATTCTCCGTGGGAAAATAATGGCCAGAGACAACCAGAACCACTTAGTGAAAAAGCATTGGCTGTTAAATGTCATATGTCCTAATGTTTAGCTGTTCATTTCTATACATAGTTTTGGTTTTAAGCCATTTTTCTCTTGGTTTCATAAGAAAACCCCGTAGAAATGGGCTCTTCCATTTATCAAGGTCAAAGTCAACTTTATTGTCAATCTTTCAGTTTGTGTGTACAGACAGAGAATACCGTTTCCCTCAATCCCGAATACAAAAACAAATATATATAAAAATATGTATGCAAGCATTTATATACCTATATATATATATATATATACACAATGAACAGACACATGTATACATATGCACACATTAAGACATACATAAAAGCACAACAATCAATATATACAAAACAGTCACTTCAATATCTTTGAGAAATGTGCAAAATGCAAAGTACCAGGAAATAAACCAGAACATGTTAATGTGTGAGTTGATTTCAACACTTGCCATGGTGTGCATTTGCAGCGTGTCACCATCCATAAGGCATGTTATATAGAACAAAGTAATCCTCCGCCCCCGTGACAGATACAGCTCCGCATAGAGCCTTTCATTTGTGGCTTGAATGAAGATCAAACCAGAACTGTCTGTGAAGTGTCTTCGTAAAATGGTTTGTGAAGGAATGAACTTGTGACCTCTGTAAGCTGACGATGAACACAAGAAGACTCTGAGCATCTGATCCTATCGCTGAATGGAATGCACTGCGTTAGTCGTAGCGTCGGAAATATGACACAGGCGTCACACCTGACTACTGGGTGTGAAATGTTTTCCATGCAGTTCTGAATTGAAATGTAAATCTGCTTGATGTTATGGTGTGGATGGAATTTGGATGAGGTATTTGGTGATGATAAAAACACATCTACCACATATAAGTTGGCTTGGTTAAAACAAGGCATTGATTGTGGAATGAATCCAGAATGTAACAGTCCTAACCCGTCAACTTTAAGGACTTCGATAATCAGAAAATCAGCATCGGTGCAAACAATCTTTGTAAGCTAAATATGGGTCATTACTCATGTTTTCAAAATGTGTTTACGTATATCAATACATACCACATTGTACTGCAGTTTTTGAGTCCAACATTGAGACATTTTCATTGCTATTTTGTTCTTATGTGGTGATGATGACAACATGTGGACAGCAGCAAAAGTTGCCTTAGTTAAAATTACAGGTGGAATTAAGGAATAACCAACTTTCACATTGAGTTGTTTGAAAAATCTGAATATTTGGCGCTTTGGCTAGAAAACTAATGTGATCGATCTGTAGTGGTCAAACATCTTTTTCTAAGCTAATTTTGCCTCTTACAGTATACACACATTTTAAACATCTGTTCTCGGCCACAACCACTAAGGTTTGAACAAGTTCCCACATCTTACAATGTTCTGCAATTCGGTGACATCAAGTCTGAATAATATCCTGCTATTCAATTTCATATTGACTATTCAAGAGAAAGCTACTTGAAAAATGTTTGACATTTGCAATATGGAATGCTGTGGTCAATGTTTTGTAGCGACTAATGTCATAGCAAGTTGTTTGGCAGCAAGATATTAACAAGAAAGCCTCAGACACCGCCAAACACCGAGTCCATCCAGAGAGGGGAGTCCACCACGGAGACATTATGAGAGTTCTCACTGACTGGGGAGCAGTTATCAACGGTTTGGAGGGAAATGACACCATGTTGGAGAAGTTACAACCCAAGTGAAAGCTTTCTCTAAGGAGGGGTTGATAATGTTGTGACCGTTCTCTCTGTTCGTCCAACATGTCGCTCTTAGCCACCAGTAAACACTCAGTAAACAGGCCACACTGGATCTAGATGTTCCTTTTGAATGGACCCAAAGCACTCTGTCTGCCGGCTTAAATGTGCATCATGGGGTATGAAATGAATAGCTTATCAAAATGTTAATTAAAAAAGTTAATTATCATGCAAATGATGCCAGAATCCAAGAGGTCCTCAGAACTAAAAGGAACATGGGTTGTTTCAGCCTTTGAAAATCACTTTGAATGGTTTTCATGACATTTCTATGGTCTGAGTATAGTTATGCTCCCCTATTCAATATGTTGTTGTATTATTAATGGCTTAAAAAACTATGTCTGATGTGTAAAGTGTTGCATCATTAAACTTGTATCCATGTATTTTTTCTTTTAATGTTTATTTTATTAGCTTTTCTTTTTAATGACTGATTTTAAATGCCATTTTCTTAATGTCTTTCATTTTTTGTAAAGCACTTTGAATTGCCTGGTGTTGAAAGGTGCTATATAAATAAACTTGCCTTGCCTTGCCTTGCCTTGCCTTGCCTTGCCTTGCCTTGCCTTGCCTTGCCTTGCCTTGCCTTGCCTTGCCTTGCCTTGCCTTGCCTTGCCTTGCCTTGCCTTGCCTTGCCTTGCCTTGCCTTGCCTTGCCTTGCCTTGCCTTGCCTTGCCTTGCCTTGCTCATAATGATAAACCCAAAGAGAATTGTCACTGGCATTTGCAATTCCTATCCTTTCTGCCCCAGCTTTTTGCAGTCTTTCAGCTCATCATGGCTGGTAAGCATAGTTAGTAACTAGAGAGATCCAATAATTACCTAAGCAGTTGGTGGAGACCAAAACAGAGATCAAAGGTGAGCGATTATTTGATTTATATTCACCTGGTTACAATAAACACAATTCCAAATGATGTTGCTCTGCCACACACTAATCACGGTTTGTTGGATTGGCGTAATGGCCAAATAAAACCAATGAACAGCTGAGGCGACTAAATCTTCTTGAGGTTGGGGGAAGATCGTTGTCAACAATGATAGTGTTAAAGAAAATCACTTTAACCTGTGCTATTAAAATGTCTCACTATTTCTGGATCCTTGCATTGTATGTGTTCAGCTGTTTAAACCCTTTCACGCATAGAGGTCACGACAGTGGACAGCTATTCAAAAGGTGTTTTCTTGTATATGCATGGGTTTTGTTTGCAAAGTTGCACCATCAGCCACTACATAGGACCCTATTGCATCGTCCCATACACTGCCACTCAGTGGAGAGTCAGTGCAAGTGCATGATACATGTCTCTAAACCAGGGGTGGGGAACCTTTTTCCTCTCAAGGGCCATTTCAATGTTTTCAACATCCTCCGAGGGCCGTACAAATTATTGACCTCTGCTTAAAAAAACTGAAATCACAGCCCATTAATTTGGCCTTTCTTTCATGCTGTGCAAAGAAAAAGCAACCTCTTAATCCAGATCTCTCACCATGACTCGTGTATGCACATGCACGGTTGTGGCATGACCACCCAAACAGAAAGATATGGACACAAGATGTGTGCAAATTTAGTTTCCTATCCATGTGAACATGATTTAAGTGGGGGGGACCTAACCTCCTCTAGGGGGGTCCGGGGGGCAGGCTCCCCCGGGAAGATTTGTTTTTAAATGTTGAAGTTAATGTTGTGGATACTGCAATTTTTGGAATTGCCGGAGCGGAGCTGCGTTCTAGTGCTCTCCGTCAGAACTACACCCCTGTCAGAGATACCACCTGATGACATGTTAGGCTTGTGTTGTGTTCAAGGACCCTGACCTTGGCCAGGAAAAACAGGCACTCACTTGTTTAATTATTTTGCGGTCTAGATTTCTTTAATTTTTTTCTTTTTTGCGTGTGTTTATAAATTACCTCGAGGGCCACACCAAATTGTCTCGCGGGCCGTATACGGCCCGGGGGCCGGAGGTTCCCCACCCCTTCTCTAAACCAAGATGAACGACAGAAAGCCAGATGGACCAAGTCACCTGGCGATATCCTGCCAATCCTTTCATGGAAAGTGCTCCCTGCAGGTATAAAACATTTGGTGACAACTAAGGAATCATATAATTCATAAATTGTCAAAGTATTTATTTTATATTTTCAGGAAATCATGATTATTCGCCTGTCCACTAAAGTGGACGTCATGCTTCACTGGCTATATTTCAACTAAACTTCATACTGTTACTGCTACTGTTCTTCTTGAAAATACTTCATTTGCAATATCTATTTTGGGCCTTAAATATATATACTTAAGTTATTATAATGTAATTTGAAGTTTGCACATCTTTATTTATAATTTTTTCCAAATGTACAAGTTTTCAGTTTAGACTTTAACGCATACTGTCATACTGGACATATCAAATATTTTTTTCCTAAATTTGAAAAAACTATATAAAAAAACGTAAGTTAAAATCTTGTTTGTAATGCCCCAAGAGCATTACAAACACTTGGTAAAAAAATCCTGAGTGAGGCTTTCATAATTCATGCATGAAAGGGTTAAAAATGTCCTCATGCATTTCTGTTCCACTGTAGAATCTAGGATCCGGTTGGTTGTCACCCCAAAAACCCAACAAAAACCACACGTCAAGAAAAATAAAAGTATTTAAGTTAACCTCTCCTCTTTAACATAGCTGACAGTCTCTCCCTGAAAGCATGACATTTCAAGTTCAAGAATGCATCGAAATGTCTTCTCAAGAGCAGAGAAAGGAATCAGGTGGGGGGCTCCAGGCAGCCTCCGTACAGGTTGAGAAGAGACTTTGATCTGTTTGATCGGGACATACTCTGAGCTTAACATTTTAAGGCAAGAGATTGCTTTGTGAGTGCACCCATTTAAAACCTGCTACAAGATAAAGAACAGTGATGCAAGTGCATGCTTCAAGTCTCCTATAGTCCTTTTCATAATAATGAAGAGTACAGCTTGTGCCGTGTGTGATTTTACTTCAGTCTTCTGTTACAGTAAATCTAAAAATCATATGGCCATTAGGTTTGATAACTTGAATGCAACCCATTCTGTTCCAGCCATTTCCATTAATAACATGGAAATGTCATCAATTGTGTAAATCACTGCTGTCATCTTAAGTATGTCAACTAAATCCAAAGTTGGAAACAATCTAAATGATTTATAAAAAGGCATGTTTATTACACTGAGCGAGCTGAAAGGAATCACATCTTTCTGCAGTGTCTGTCTTTTAATTCAGAACATCAGCATCGGGCTGCTGGCTGGAAACAGACTACAAAGCAATGCATTACTAACAGACTACTGGCCAACAGCCTCCAGCACCCACTTCTCTCCCAACCCCCACCACCATAATTGCAGGGCCCTTGCACCCTTCAACCAAAATGGCTTCCATCCACAGTGATGCCGTTTGATTACATGAAAGGGTTCTGTTGTGTAATCATGGAAGTAATCAGGAACAAGAGAAAGAAAAAGGAAAAAGTGCATGGCAACCATAATGTCCTGAAGATTCAGATAGCTACTGGAAAGATGCTCACAAACAAGCTAAGGGAAACAAGATGGATGGAATAATCAATCATGTAAAAGTAGATAAATAGATGAAGGTTTAGCAGATGGTAAAAAAGACATTTATAGTGAACAACAATACAGATATATAGGCTTTGATCTTTGCAGAATAGTTCTTATAGCCTTTACACATTGGCATCTGACTAATACAAACCTTTCCTGTGTCTTCCTAACATATGCCACCCTCTGCAGACAGTGGGCAGACAAATAGGAATCGGGAGCTTCACACAGATCAGGGTGAAGCTGCCCCCCCGCTGTGGCACCCCACCTTCCTGTCCGGAGCTAACTGAGGCAGGATGCTAACAAGTCCAGCCTCCCTTTCATCTGGGCCTTAGGGGGGGACAGAGTGCTGGTGAATTGGGGGGAGAGGGTGTGTCTGTGTGGGTGGAAGGTGACAGGGTTAGGTAGCCGGGCTCACATCCGCTGATAGTCATGAAATATGTATAGACACGGTGCCTCAGCCGGGCCTTAATTGATCAGAAGACGCCATTAAAAAATGTTGGAATCCCGTTGCACCTGTGAACCCCACCCCCGTCGTCCTGGTTCCCCGTCCCCACCCCCGTCTTTAACCGGCTCTGACGATCAGACAGACAGAGAGGGAGAGATTAATGAAGGAGACACGCCCAGGAGCTCAGTCAGAGCCAAGGTAATCATTTCTGTCGACGTTAGCAGTTTGTCATGTGCATATCGTTGGACTACTTTCATGCAGGCAAGCTCCACTTAAGGAAATATCTGCTAAATATGAACTACATTATTATGTTTATGACAACACAATCAATATTGTACAAATCAAAGTGTCAGTCTACCTCTGCAGCCACACTTTACTCTCTGGATGGATTACCGTTTGAGCACCTTTTCATCTGCACTGTGATCGGTACCGAAGTCACACTCGGTGACACTGGAAAGAGCCACTTTAAACATTTTGATTACATTTATATCCGAGAGAAAGACCGACTACTCTACAAACACTTAGATGGTGGTGCTCTCGTGATTCTGACACGTAATCAGGACGTGCCCAAATAGGACCGGGACAGACATTGCAGGGGGAAATGGCTTCTACCCAACGTGCTAACACGGACCAATCCCATGTTTTCATTCAACCATCATTTTAAACTTAAATTCTTATCTGTGAAGTTCTTTGCAGAACACCTAGCAAAGGACTCTAAACCTCCTTTGTGGTAGTTCCCGCTACAGCAGGTATCTCCAATTCAATCAGATGACACACACAGAATCATAAAGTAAGGCAATAGTAGTGTTGCCTTTGCGACTAAGAACATCCTTCCCCCAAATAGGGTGCGGATTTTAACCACCAATATCTATGTTTATCGTAGGCAGCGACCTCTAGTGGCCGTAGTCCTTATGAACGCTGACAGTCTGCATAGAAAGGTAGTTGTAAATGAATTCAATCAGTTCACCGTTAACCGAGAACATGAGCATGCTCAATGAACACATTGAATACATGCCTTTGAACTCCTTTGAAGCTCTCAAGCGTCCATGCACAACCCTTGTCAAACAAACACGGGACTTTCCCCAAAGGAACCTCGGTTTGTGATCCGTGTAAAACGTCATTATCAACCTAAACTTGGTCTTTTTGTGAGTCGTTGGCAAACAGTGTTTTCCTTTGTTTAGGCATGGGGATGTGTTGATACAATCATGGAGTCTTTTCAGCAGCAACACAACACAGATAAAGCAATACAAAAACCGTAAGAGTTCTTCATCCACCTGGTATGACATAATAATATGCAGTATTGACATTTCAATGTTACGTTATTTTTTACATTCGCCATTTTAATGACAGTTTCCCAGCACACCACAGAAAGGTCCCGCTCTTCTCGGGAAAGGCTCACCAAAATCAATAATCAGTGGAGTGCACAGATCAGTTTCCCCTTTCAGAGTCAGCGTGCGTGCTCATCAGATGCCAGATGCAAGACCAGTTATTATCCAGGGGGAAATCCAATTTGCAAAGCGAGAGGAGAAAATGGTTTCCATCAAACAGGCGGTGTGACGGACTGGACAACACACTGCTTTATTATCAATGTTCAAGCTTGAAGGAGTACTGCTGTCACTGCGTTAATAGAAATGTAGTCTACAGAATCTTCCAGACCATTTGACTTCAAGCTGACATGAGTTCCCTGTTAAACCCCGAGCCTGTTTTTCAGGTTTCAGGCTCGAAAATGACATTCCCAGAACAAATGACTGTAACTTCACTTCTAAAAGGTTTATATGAATAATTGTTGTTATCAAAGCAAGGTTACATCTGTGAGTTGGATGTAGAAGTGTCAGAATCAATATAGATGTTTCTGTGTCAGAGTAAATTCAGATGGAACATAGCAAAAAAATGTAAATTCCTGTCTCCGCCTAAAGAAAACCCATTACTTATAGTGAAGACCAACCTTGAATGATGGGTTAGTAGCCTAAAAGCTTTAGGAATCCAAATTATAACATATAATAAGTACCCTGTATCAAGATTGAGGCAAAACAAGTGACATTTGACCTTTTTAGAGAGGTTTATGAAAATAAAGTCCAGGCGGAATAAGCTTTGGGCACATTTGGTTCCATCAGTGCCATTTGACCTTTTTCAGATACCAGACTATACAAATCATTGTATTACATTGAATAATCACTATAGGTATTCATTCCATTCAAAAATTTTTTTTTTTAAATATTTAAATAAAAAAAAATATTCTTAAAAAAATATTAAAAATATTTGTGTGAGTGTGTATAAAAAAAATCAGGGTCCCCGTCGGCGGGGACCTTCGGGCTTAACAGGTTAATTCACCAAACAAAGTTGCTGTACGCCTTCATCAAAACACATACAGGTTATCTCCCTGAACTCAAGATATCTGGTGACTGCTTTCAATGTGTGTTAATCCCACAGAAACAACTGACATGTTATGATTCTCTCAATACCTTCTGACTTCTCGACCCTGTCCTTGGCGAATGTGAATCTTCCGAGTAGACAAACATGCCATAAATAGAGTTTCTTTCAAAATACACTTCTCATTAGTTCTCTAAAGCAACACGGTCCTGTAGCTTTTAGCTAACATCCCTTAAAGCAGAGTTAATGGTGCGTTTCTTGAGGACTATTTCTCGCTGCTGCTTAATAGTAGACTTTACTGCATTAACGACAGCAGGATGGAGTTTACCTTTCTTTGCACTAGAGTAAATTACATCATAATGTTTCTTCACATGTGATTTTTCTTTAAATAGATTTGTTGGCATGGAAACAGACGTGTATTTCTAGGACTTTTTTTAATAAGTCAGGATGATACGTTTTCACATTCAAATGTATTAAGAAGAAGAATATTAGTCCCTAAGAACAAATTCTGGGCCTATTCTTCCGCTCACTATCAAACCAGGGATTGTCAAAGCTGAGTGTACTAATCAAATGATGTCGTTATGCTTCTTTACAAAGTCTGCCATCCCTGTTAGCCAACTTGATTGATGGTTTGAAAGTTCCAACATTGAAACCAAAAATGTTGTTGCTAAGCAGTTAGCGAGTCCTTCAGAAGAAGCACCAGTCTCACATGCTTTGCATTTCCTTAACCTTTAGTATCAATTGGCAAACACAGGTGCTGCATGCAATCTGATGTGAGGATTGACCTTTCGTTTCTGAAGGGAAACAGGTTATGACGCTGAAACTCTAAAATCAGTTCCTCTTCATGAGGACTGTTAACGGTCTGCAGTGTTCTCTCGTTCACTTCAATCTAGTGATTCCTTGCATCAGTCCAGCGTGGATCATCTGGATGTCTAGCCTGTACTGTGTGTGTGTGTGTGTGTGTGTGTGTGTGTGTGTGTGTGTGTGTGTGTGTGTATGTGTGTGTGTGTGTGGTGAGTGGCCTAGCATTACCATCCTTGTGGGTACCTACATATGTTTACACAGTCACGTGTAATGGAGGTCATTCATTTTAGGGTGAAGACTTGGTTAAGGTTAGCGTAAGGGTTAGGCATGTGTTGGTTATGGTTAAGGTTAGGATAAGTCTCCAGGAAATGCATGTAAGTAATGTATACATGGTGTGTGTGTGAGTGAGTGAGTGAGTGAGTGAGTGAGTGTGTGTGTGTGTGTAGTAATAGTGGGGGATGGTAACCACTGCAGAGCACGTTTGGAAAGCCGCTGAGAGGTTATTGATTGGCTTGGAAATGATTAAACCTGCAGGAGTCGAAAGAGGCTGTTGCTGTGCTGCAGGAGTCACATTTAAAGCTGTAGCCATTCATAACCAATGGCAATAACAATCATGACAAATATAAATGTGTCACAATCACAGAGAAAAAAACTCGTTTCCAAATGTAGGGCTAGGGCTAGGGTTAGGGTTAGGGTTAGGGTTGTAATACAATGTTAAGCTGGGAAATTTAAATATTTGAATTGGACTTGTTGTATTGGGGTTATGGTCATTTATATGTTTCTATTAAAGAAACTTTTGGTCATTGCTCTTGTTGTCATCCTCAATGTCAATTTGACATGATAACAGCTTTCGTTTGCTGAGCTGAATTTTGTGCAGGAGTTACTTAAAAGGGAATGAATAACTCACCAGAAGGTCAAATACCTTATTTGTGTAAACAAGATACCCATGATTCCTGCTGTTGGCTTCATTCTGCTCTCAGGTGACACTGAGGTTATCGGAATATGTTTGACTTAGCGGAAGAAATATATCTTCTCCCCATCCGATTTCCTACCTATCAATCAATTACAGGGTCAATCAATATGTTAGTCTCAGTTCTATCTGTGAACCGTATGTACTGTAACGTTGTGGAGGCAAGCAAAACGGTCCTCTGATCTTCTGAGTGAGGCTTTCAGATTTAGTTGCATCCTTCTTAATCTTGTCTGATTGCAAGCTTCAGATTTCTTTTTTTTAGTATTCTGCAGAATAAAGGCCATCTCCCTGTGCATACGTTCCTCTCATTTTAATTCCTCAACCGTGAACCTATTACAAGTATGATGCCAGCATACAAATTCTGATGTTTGGTGACAAACGCTGTGAATTTATTAGAGATAAGTTAACTTCAAGAGAGTTTTACCCATTCACAAAGTAACTTTAAAACTGTGTGGATTGTAAAAATAACAAGAAGTGCAATATTAAAGTTTAAAATGAGATATGTCGTAAAAACCTAAAGTATAAGGCGAACAAGTAACTGGATACAACAACACCATTTTTAAAATTGACAACGTTATGGAGAACACACGATTAAAGCAGTGGGAGGCTGTGGCTCAGTGGGTAGTGCGCTGAACTTCGAATCGGGGGGTAGCAAGTTTGAGTCCCACTGCAGTCAGCATGTCGTTGACACTTCACCGCAAATTGCTCCTGTGGAGATTGTCCACAGTACAAGTGACATGTAATGTAATAAACAAATTATAATATAAGTTCAATATTGATGGCAAAATAATAGAACAACATCTAATAAAAAAAACTATAAAATGCCAATGGGTGTAAACAAAGAAAGGGAATGCGATTATTAAGAGTGTGTGCTTGTGTATGTGAAGGGGACAACCTGCATTGACTCCTAAGCCATACTATTGTTAATATCCCTATAAATGGAACAAAAAAATAAAACATGGACCCATGGACATCCATCGGGAGAAGCAGTTACAAAACAGCAGATGAATGGCTTCTTGTAACATTTTATAGATAAATAATACAAATAAAACAGTAAAACATTACCAATTGTTAAGTGACTCACAAATTATTGTTACTGTACGTAAAGTGCCCTAATGCTCCAAAAACGGCATTTTCATATCTTTGCCTGGTCTCGTTCTGGATACAGTTAAACTGCCACAGAACTGTGGGTTGCTAATAGCAACAGAAACTGGAACTAACTGCTGGTGGCAGATAAGATTGTGGTTTAACTCGGGATTAATGGCACAATACAACTGTGATACATGACATAAGGCAGCCGAGTGGATTCATACCAAGTGACAGAGCTATGTGTAACCTCCTGAGGAAAGTCAAAGGTCTCTGTTGTTAGAAATCAGACAGAGATGAAGTACAATGGAAAAAAAAGAAAAATTCACTATTTGCTTGTATTTTGCTGTATGTCTTTCTGAAATGGTGGATGTAACAATGGCTGATGTCGTACTATTTAAAACACAATACTGTCTCATGGACAGACCTGCGGTAGAGCAAACAAACAGTACAATTAATTGTTTTAAATAAGTTTAAAAAGGACCTGTTAACATGCCTTAATGTTCAAAAAGGTCCTTATGTTCCTCTGCCTGAGCTGCAGCAACTCCTCCTTTCACCCTCTATCTACATTACATCTATCAGCTCAGTTTTTAGGATTCTCCAGCTACAGTTTTCTTCAAGCATTCAAGGTAACATGCAGTTTCAAAACACTCGTTGATAACCTTTCACTTGCTACTGTATTCAATGTTATCACAGGAAGAGGATGCAGGCACATCTTTGTTAGCAGACAGGCCTTTAATGACTTCCTGTGGTGGTACAAGGCCGGTCCGATGTCATCGTTTCTCAGAGGATGAGGTATACAGTTCTATGTGACCCATATTCTTCTGCACCTGCAGCTAGCTGCCAAGTGTCCTCTTGCCAGGAAACACAACAGTGAAGGTGCAATGAATCAAACAAGGACACACTCAGCGACAGACATGAAGCTCCTGCACAAGTCATTGAGTTTAATAAATGAGGTGAGGAAAGGATCGCGGTCCAGTGGCTTTTCTTTGCACAGCGACTCCCGACAGACTGTATGCATGAAGAAGCCATGGATGATAGTGTGATGAAAGACTTCAATCTGTTTAAAGTCCTCAAACCCACATTTATTATGTCAGTATTCATTCTGCTGTACAGTATTTCATATACATGTTGTCTTTTTAGAATTCAGATCGTGTTTTATGTGAAAGCACTTATGGCACATTTCCACTACTGCACGGAACTCGCTTTAAGCGTGCCGTGCCCGTTTTTGGTTGCGTTTCCACTTGGCGTAGTTCCGGCTAGCGGGTACTATTTCACAGTTTTTCTGGCCCCATAAAATCGAGGTTCTTAGCGGGCCAACAACCAGGCTGAGTCGGGCTGAGCATGCTAAACTAGAGAGAGAATCGCTGGCTAGGGGGCTACAACTACAACAAGATGAACATATTTGACCGTGATTTAATTTTTCAAAATGATGCCGAAGTAACGACATACTGATACCGGTTAGTAAAAACCATGAATTAATGCTTTGACAAGTCTGCAGAAAGACGGCAGGCGAAAAACCCTTTTAAAATGCGTGTTTTCTAAATGGAGATCGGCTAAATTGACGCTGTATATGCTCCTTCCGTCCACACTCACAACCAGGGTCCGCTCTAGAACAAATCGAATGGGGGGGCAATCATTTACCAAGGGGGGGGGCACACACTGCCGTCAACAACTAACACACAAACACCAACGCAACTTCAATTTCAAAAAACATGCTGTAAAGTCTATTGTCTTTCGCACACATTGCAGGAGTGTAGTGCTATTGTATAGCGCACCTATGACTTGTGCACACATGCACGGTTGTGGCACGACCACCAAAACAGAAACATATGGACATAGGCCACCATATAAAAAGTGTACAAATGTATTTAGTATCCTATCCATGTGAACATGTTTTAGGTGGGGGTGGACCTCCTCTAGGAGGGTCTGGGGGCATGCTCCCCCGGGAAGATTATTTTTAAAATATTGAAGTTAAATCAATCTGGTGCACTTTGAGAGCTAAATGAAGAGATCTATGGATAGCCTACATCTCTCAGCATCCATATGAAACAGAACTGTACACAAATGTACTTTTTCTTTATGGATATTTTACTATCCCTTTTAAACTGTGTTCTTGTGTTACTGTCCTATAATATTTCATACCCGTTTTTCATTTATTCTCTTATTTTTTTAATAACTATAATGATCATATAAATGTGTTCCTCTCAAATACTTGTTTACATAAATGGTGACCAAACCGTTTGAGACCCACTGATAACTTACACTAAAGTGAACTATCTAAAACACTGAGAGTCCTTACCTCACTGAGCTGAGGTCGATCCTCTCAGTCGGACAGGAGAGGACTCTCCTCCACCTTGGTGTAGAAACAGCTCTTTATATCCGTTAGCATAGCTAGCTAACCAGATGCTAACAACAACATTCCACGTTACCGCTCGCGCACTCACAAAATGCGATCGTGCCACACACACAGAGCCGAGCTTGAATGAAACACAGAGACCCAGAAATAGGCTTGCACTGTATATCATATTATTTTCGATGGCTTTACTGTATAAAGATGAACAGATTGCCACCGGCTTTCATCTAAACACACAGCCACGTAATGATAACAAAACAAAAGTCAGGGGTCATTGGTCAAGGAACACACCAATCAGAGAGCAGCAGTGAGCACATCTCAGGCTGTGTTTTATATTTGTATTCTTTATTTCTGACGTATTTCACACAAAAAACCTTTAGTGGAAACGTTTTCACTTATATATTTTTTAAACGGCAAAGTGGCAAGGCTTGCCCACCCTGCGTTGGGGGGGGCACAGTGACTAATTTGGGGGGGCATGGCCCGCGAATGACCCCCCATGGCGTCGACCCTGCTCACAACAACGGCCTACAGACATAAATAAAGCAGCGACTGTATTTGCCATGACACAGACAGTCTGTGGTTTGAACTTGTTTCACTTTTGTCTAGTTTCTGAACAGATATGAGGAGCTTTGAGCTTGAGGGCTAACAGCTAACGGCTGATGTTGTTTTTCTGTGGTTCTCATTGAAGATGACATCACGGCTCCGCCTACACTGCGTTACTATAGTTACTGCCCCAGTTCCTAAACTGTAATGGAAACGCAGCATAAAGTGAGCCAGTCCTAACAAGTCCTAACGAGGCCTAGCCATACCGAGCGAGGCTGAGCGAGGCCCTGTAGTGGAAATGCGCCATTAAGTCTGTTTGGAAATGTGAGCATATTCGTATCTACCTTGAACTATTTTATTCTATTATGTTTTTACTGTTATGTTTAGTGTATGTTTTATTGTTGGAGGAGCCGGAGACTTAACGTTTTTACGGCCAAAGATACTGTGTTTCTGTAGCTTTTGAAAAATAAAGCCTTTGAGTAAATAAAGCCACATTATTTCTCTAAAACACTTTATTCAGAAACAAATACTTTAAGTTATTCAATATGTCCTTTAGAAATAAAATAAAAATACCTAGCTCATTAAAAACACCTCTTTAAAACCACGTATACATCCAGACTGTTGTTTTAGTTTCAAACAATGAACAGAACTGAGAGTATGTACGTGGTAACATTAATGTCTCATGTTCCCTCTAGAGGTGTAAAGACTAGAATTAGTCAAGTAAACAAAAAAGTCTCTATTCACCATCCAGTTTTGACATTTCACTGACCCATGTCTCATTAAGAGTCCTCTCTCACCATTCATTCGCCCCGCATGCAGGCTGGCCAGTAAATTGCTGCAGGGGCGTTGATGTGCAAGAAGAGCCGGCCGTCTTAATGGGGGACGTGAGTGGGTGGTCTGTTCTCCGAGGCTTTCTGCAGACCCTTACCTTGCTGTAATGACTCATTCAGATCCGATCAGTCAGCCGGCTCTCTGCTGCTTTCTGCAACGTATTGAAATGCATAACATGAGCAATTCAGGCAATTTTCTTTGCCTTTTATCATGAGTCATTAACAACAATCAGCCAGTAAGATTGCCATTGTCTGGAGATGTTCTTGTAGCTTTTTGGTGAAATTATGCCTGATGTTTGAAGGAAACAATATGATCATGGGCGCGGGAAGGGGGGTGCTGGGGGCGCAGCAGCTCCCCTGTCTGAATTATTATTTGACGGTTATTGCTGCTCCCGCTGTGCATAATCTGTGTAATATGTAGCCAATCAATTCCACATTGTTGGTCAAATAATATTTTGGCCTGCCCCGAATGTTTTTTCTGTAGCCCCGGACAATTCTACCTCAATAATATAATACATTAACCGTGCTTTACGTGAACCTCATCAAGACACTAGAGAGGATGGCAGGATTGTAATTTCCCGTGTTCAGTGAATGCAACAGAGGCAAGACACCGGACCAATCAGAAAGTTGCATGGAAATAAAAGTGTGCTTGTGTCAGCTCGGCTCTGTGTGTGCGTGCGTGCGTGCGTGTGTGTGGAAATAGCGCATTTAGTGTGAGAGAGAGAGAGAGAGAGAGAGAGAGAGAGAGACCGGTGCCAGCAGCAGGGACCGTGTTGTTAGCATCTGGTTAGCTAGCTAGCTGCACTAACGGACGGAGCTGTTGGTTCCACAACAAGCTGGAGGAGAGCTCTCCTCTCAGACTGAGAGGCTCAGGTGAGCTGAAGGACTCTCTGTGTTTAGATAGTTAACTTTAGTCTAAGTTATCTCAGTGGGTCTCAAACGGTTTGGTCACAAAGTATTCAAAAGATTATTTCCGCGGCACACCTTCATATGATCATTATAGTTATACAAACAATAAGAGAATAAAGGAAAAACAGTTATGAAATACTATATGGCAGTAAAACAAGAATACAGTTTAAAAGGGGAGTGATTTGTAAAATATCCATAACGAAAAAGAACATCTGTTTACAGTTGTGTTTCATCTGGGTGTTGAGATGTATCCATAAATCTCTTAATGTTTCTCTCAAAGTGCACCAGATTGACGCTTTTAACTTCAATATTTAAAAGGAGGTGAGGTCCGCTCCCCACTCATAAAAAAATAGCACTTTATGCAGTGAGTTGATTATCGAGCCTTCATTGTAACAGTCGCGGGTGTACTGTGTGTTTGCGTGTAGGGAGTGCTTTTGTGCGTGCCCGTAATAGTGTTAGTCCAGCACCTCAGCACCCCCACTCAAAATTCCTTCCCGCCTCTGGATATGATGGTTGGCCTTTAATCTGAGAGATGCAGCTGGCTCTTCACTCAACGGGCGAGGAGAGATGTTTCCTCTTTGTCTCGCAGTGAGTGTTTTCTTCATCTCTGCAGACGGTCTCTTGACTTTTGCCATTTCCAGTTTTGTCCAGATGCTGTTTGTTTTTTCTCCTGTGTTTATTCAAAGATTCAAAGGTTTTATTTTCATATGCACAACAGCTGCTGCGTAGTTTGGCAATGCAAAAGTCCAAGGCCCCTCCAACAATGCTACATACAATATATATAAGATTTTTTTTTTTAAAGGAATAGTGCAAAAAGAAGTAGAAATATAAGTCATATTAAAATTAAATTAAAACAAAAAAAGTTGATTAATAAAAATAAAAATATAGTGCAATCAAATGTTGCAAGTGTCATAATGTGCAAGTAAATACAGTGAATGACTCTACAGTGGAATTACATACTGCTTATTGTATTAATATATACATAGACTGTGAAAAGAGTTAGCTGGTAACCAAAATAACACAAAGTAAAAAAATTGCACTTGCAATTTTCAGCACAGATGAGCACACTGTCTGGAAAATGTAGCCTTCTTTAGTTTCAATAAGTCGGCTGTTTGTCATCAGTGTATAATCAATCAATCAATCAATGTTTATTTATATAGCCCAATATCACAAATGTTACATTTGTCTCAGTGGACTTCACAGTTTGTACAGAATATCAGTATGACAATACGACACCCTCTGTCCTTAGACCCTCACATCGTACAAGGACACACTTCCAGAGAAAACCCACAGTTCCTTCAATGTCCTTCATCTCTTTCTAGTGTTCATTAGATTTCCATATCACATGCTGCTCTGTGTCTGCATCAGGTCAGCCATGACAGCAGGGCCGTCCCTGGCCAACATGAGGCCCCACGCAAAGTGTGGGTGGGGGGGCTAGTGGAGCCTCGCAGCGGTGAAACCGTGCCGCGACACACTAATTGCGGCGCATAAGCGCATAGGTGCGCCGCATTTTCGGCTCAGTTGAGGCATCCTCCGCAAGATGAGGCCCCACGCAGTCTGCACGATCGGCCTGTAGGGAGGGACGGCCCTGCATGACGGACACATTTATTTTAAAGTTGGCAGCTTACTCATTTTGGATGAAGTTACAAAACAGTGAAAAACCCATATTTGACTAAACTCATAGCACGGATCTGTTCTATGAATACAGTGTTTACTTGCAGGAGTGTACTGATGAAAATAGTATTTTAGTGTAACGTGCAATTATACACGGTTCTTTTGGATATGCAGGCTGTTTACTACACATGTTTGAAGGCTAGCAGGCGCAGGGTTTTAAAAGCACCACTTTTTTGTTTGGGAGTTTACAAAGTACTCTTAAGGAAAACTCATTTGAGTTTATTTGCTATATAAAGCGTTTTCATTTCACATACAGCTATAAACTCGGTTATTAAATATGTTTTTATAACTGCAATATGCACTCGTAAGGTGAAGTAATCTGTCTTTGTCCAAAGAAAATCCATTTGTAATGTAGACGTTTATCTTTTTTTAATATATAGACTTTAATATTTAATTGATTAAATTACTTTTGTACATTGGAGACTTTTTGGGGAGACAGTGTGCATTCATCTCCCTCTCTTGCATAATAAATTGAATGCCAGTGCAATAAAAAGAACAATCACCGAAATCTTCGCCTTGCAAAGTTTATTGAGGAATGAATCCTCCAGCTATTTGAAAAAGCTTTGCAGCATATTAATTATAGGTTTGTTTTTCTCTCAAGAAAAGCTCAAAGGTATTGTTTTAGAAACTAATCAACTCTTGCTTTGGGAACAGAAGTAAGAACTAAATGTGTTTCTGTTACTCATTTGCACTGCAGACTACGAAATGTCTCGCCAAGCATAACATATTTAATATTTGGAGCATCCTTGAGTTGTAGGGACACCGAGGCCAACACCTTACCAAACCTCCCTGCCTGCACATCATCCCTATACACAGATGTCAAATGAAGGGCAGGATCTTGCCTGTAGTTTCATTTATATGTTAATCTTTCTGTGGCCCTTGGTTAGGATTTGACTGATCCCAGCGTAGGGGTTGGTATAATGCATTCAGCTGGACATATTCTGCCAGCAGTGGAAAGCTTGTACATCCTTGTAGCACGGAAGCAATCCATCATGTAGCTTTGGCGGCCCTCCAGTCTCCAAAACTGTTCTATTCATATCGGAGACTAGTCAGACTACCTGTAAAATATCTGTTGAATATAGAGCGGCAGTGCAGCTGAGGTTTGCCATAAATCCACAAGACAAAGTAAGAATTTTCCTGTGCATGATTAATATGTCTTTCTCTCCATCCATAACTTTCAAACTGTAAATTGCAAATGTGGAGAAGAATGGAGGAAATCCGATAATGTGAAAGCAAGTCTGTTGAAAGAGATTGGCAAGATGGATGGAAGCTAATATCTGACAGAAAGGGAGAACGAAAAGGCTTTAAAATGTGCTCTTTGCTGCTTTGAAAATATCGCACAATTTAGAAAAAGGTTTCAGGGCTACACAGAGCATTACACATAGTTAAATATACAGTCATGTATGATATAATAATCTAGCACTTGACACTAAAATATCAATACTTTATGTCATACATGTATGAGTAATTACTCTCTTACATTAGCTTTTTATTGCTCGTTATAGATTTTAGTCCTTTTTATTGCTTTATCAGTATTTTCATGCTGCAGCAAAGACATTTTTATATTTTTACTGTTTTTAAACAATCTGTCTTGCTGCTTCTATCACAGCCAAGAAGAAAACTGAAGTACAGCCAAAACAAGACTGTTTCTTCATGGACCTCTGGATAATATTGTGAGAAACACATTCTCTGGTGGTGCTCTTTCACACGTTGCACACACATATAGACCAGTTTCCTTTACTATACAAAATATTCAGTTTGGTTAAGGCAGCACGGCACAAACCTGATGAGGATTATATGTAGACAGCTCAAAATGTGGTCATAAATTATGAACCTCTTACCATTTGAAATGTGTCTGCCATGCTAATAACTCTGTTAGCGTGTGGGCTACTTAATTTCTTCAAGCTAAACTGTAGCATTAGGCAAGGCAAGGCAAGTTTATTTATATAGCACTTTTCAACACAATGCAATTCAAAGTGCTTTACAAAAATGAAAGACATTAAGAAAATGGCATTTAAAATCAGTCATTAAAAAGAAAAGCTAATAAAATAAACATTAAGGGCGGTGGTGGCGAAGTCCATAGGGACTTGGCTTGGCAACTGGAAGGTCAACAGTTCAAGTCCCGGAAAGACCAAGTGCTACCGAGGTGTCCCTGAGCAAGGCACCGTTCCCTACACTGCTCCCCGGGCGCCGTACATAATGGCAGCCCACTGCTCCTAACACTAGAATGCAGAGAAACCGTTTCGTTACATGGTACCTGTACTGTGTAATGACAATAAATTGAATCTAATCTAATCTAATTAAAAGAAAAAATACATTGATACAAGTTACAGTGCAGTCTAAGATATTAAGATATTAAGTTCAATTAAAAGCAGCGACAAAAAGAAAAGTCTTCAGCCTGGATTTAAAAGTAGTCCGAGTTGCAGTGGACCTGCAGGTTTCTGGGAGTTTTTTCCAGATATTTGGAGCATAATAACTGAACGCTTCTTCTCCATGTTTAGTTCTGACTCTGGGGACAGAAAGCTGACCAGTCCCTGAAGGCCTGAGAGATCTGGATGGTTCATAATTTAGCAGGAGGTCAGAAATGTATTTTGGGCCTAAACCATTCAAAGCTTTATAAACCAGCAGCAGTATTTTGAAATCTATTCTTTGACACACAGGAAGCCAGTGTAAAGACTTCAGAACAGGAGTGATGTGATCCACTTTCTTAGTGTTAGTGAGGACTCGAGCAGCGGTGTTCTGAATCAGCTGCAGCTTCCTAATAGATTTTTTAGTGAGACCTGTGAAGACACCATTGCAGTAGTCGAGTCTACTGAAGATAAAAGCATGGACAAGTTTTTCCAAATCCAGCTGTGACATTAGTCTTTTAATCCTAGATATATTCTTTAGGTGATAGTAGGCTGATTTAGTAACTGTTTTAATGTGACTGTTGAAACTCAGGTCAGAGTCCATGACTACACCTAGATTTCTGGCTTTATCTGTTGTTTTGAACATTGCAGACTGAAGCTCAGCGCTAACTTTTATACGTTCTGCCTTTGCTCCAAAAACCATTACCTCAGTTTTATCTTTGTTTAATTGGAGAAAGTTCTGACACATCCAGTCATTGATTTGTTCAATGCACTTACTCAGTGTTTGAATTGGAGCATAGTCTCCTGGTGAAATTGTTACGTACATTTGTGTGTCATCTGCATAGCTATGGTAACTTATTTGGTTGTTTTTCATTATCTGAGCCAGTGGTAGCATGTAGATGTTAAATAGAAGAGGCCCCAAGATGGAGCCTTGAGGAACCCCACATGTCATATTTGTCAACTCAGATGTGTATTTACCGATAGAAACAAAGTTGTTTCTGTCCTTTAAGTAGGATTCAAACCAATTTAGAACTGTTTCCAAAAGTCCCACCCAGTTTTCCAGTCGGTCTAGTAATATGCTGTGGTCAACAGTGACAAACGCAGCACTGAGATCAAATAATACTAACACTGAAGTTCTGCCACTGTCTGTGTTTAAGTGCATGTCATTGAAGACCTTTACGAGAGCAGTCTCAGTGCTGTGGTTTGGACGAAAGCCTGACTGGAACACATCAAAACAGTTATTTAAATGCAAGAAATTACTCAACTGTTGAAAAACAACTTTTTCAATGATTTTACCTAGAAATGGGAGGTTTGATATGGGCCTGTAATTATTCATTACTGAAGCATCTAGATTATTCTTTTTTAAGAGCGGTTTAATGACTGCAGTTTTCAGGGCCTGTGGAAAAATACCTGAGTGAAGATATTTGTTTACTATAAGAAGTAGATCTGAGGCCATGCAACGAAAAGCATCTTTGAAAAATCCTGTTGGAATAATATCAAGGCAGCAGGAGGAGGATTTCAGAAGTTGAATAATGTCCTCTAGATTTTTATCATTAATCTGATGTAATTGTGTCATGATGTCTGAATTGATGTTAAGTGGACACAGAGACAACACATTTGCTGTTCCTGATGCAGAGGCACTGACTGCTTGTCTGATTTTCTGAATTTTGTCAGTGAAAAAAGAGGCAAAATCATTGCATGCCCTGGTGGATAGAAATTCAGAGGCTACTGACACTGGGGGGTTAGTTAGTCTGTCGACGGTAGCGAACAAGGCACGTGCGTTGTTTTTGTTTTTGGTAATGATGTCAGAGAAGAATGATTGTCGTGCATTTTTCCATTCCAAAGGCCAAGTCTCTCTTTATAGATTTCAAAGTGAACCTGGAGATTTGTTTTTTGCCACCTGCGTTCAGCTTTTCGACATTCTCTTTTTCTGTTTTCACGGTCATGGCCTTTCTCCATGGAGATATTTTCTTGCCAGACACTTCCTTTACCTTTGTTGGAGCAATGGCATCTATACAATTTTTAATTTTTGAATTAAAATGATCTACTAGCTAATTTACTGAGATGTTAGCAGGGGCAAGTGTGGAAGAAACATTCTGAGTAAACATTTCCCTAGTATTTTCAGTTAAATATCGCTATCTCTTTTTGAACATTTGTGTGAACAGAAATAGAGCTCTCAAAGAAAACACAGGAATGGTCAGACAGTGCAACATCAGTCACCACAACCTTAGAGATATTCAGACCCTTTGAGATAATTAAGTCCAGAGTGTGCCCCTTATTGTGCGTGGGCTCCGTCACATGCTGAGTCAGTCCATAGCTATCAAAAACACAAAACAGTTCTTTTGCCCCTCTGTCCTGGGGGTTGGCAACATGGATGTTAAAAATCACCAACAATGACTAGACGGTCAAAGTCAATACACACTATAGACAGCAGTTCAGTAAAGTCATCAAAAAAGCTTGCACAGTATTTGGGTGGTCTATAGATATTTAGGAACAGGGCTCGAGAGGAGCATTTAGCATGCTAGGTGTGCTTGAGCAAAGCACCTGACCCCCAACTTCCAACATGGCAGCCTCTTTGCTTTGGCACCTCTCTATAAAAACGCGTGTGTTTGTGCATGTGTGTATTCAGACGTTAATGTGTATAGGTCCTGTACATGTGTGTACTGTGTACGTAGCGTAGAGTGAAAACTGAATTGCACTTCTATTCTTCTTCTGACATGCTTTCAAAATGACAGTGCTAACATGCTGATAAGCTGTAGACTCTGTTCATCATCTTAGTTTAGTATGTCAGCATGCTAACAATTGCCAATTAGCATTTAACACAAGGTACATGAGGCTAAGGGGAATTTCATTTATTTTGATGATATTGGAAAAACAAAATTCAAGCTAGATGAAAAGTCACCAACGTTATTACAATTCACCCCGATGGAGACATGCATGTCTGAACCAAACTCCATGGCAATCCATCTAACAGTTTTTGAGACATTTTAATCTGGACCAAAGCGGTGGACGGAACAACAGAAAAACATGTCCGTCCCCAGAGCCACACGGCCCACCGCTAGCATCAGGAAATGAAAAACAATCAAAGGAAAATGAATTTATACAGTTCCGCCCCTCATCTTTAGTAATACTTATTAAAACTATCAGGGAGGAACTCATCAGTCCGTCCTGCTCCATCACTGCTTCTTGGTCATTCATCGACAGAAACTCCCCTGACTGGCTGCCATGGCTCCTAATGAGGTCACACACTGTGTGTAAGAGTTTGTGTGATAATGAAAGTGTGTAAGAGCCATAGGTATTGACCTGGAATAGGGTTAGTGCTAATGAGGAGAGGTAGGGAGGGTGACAGAGAGATGTGAGGGGAAGCCCAGGGTTGCCAGATCAGGCCCAGTGCACATCTAGGGGAGGCAGAATTGAAAGGTCATGCACTAGTTGTGCTGAATAGCTACTTTCAGGGTTTAGTGTCACACACAAAAGCTTGGCTAGTGATTTGACTGGTGCAAAGTGAATGTCTACAGCAAGAATAGAAACCCCAGCCAGAAGCCATTACTAATACTGTAGCAACAGTGCAGCGACTCAGCTATGCAAAGTGTCTCTGGGGTAAACAGCCTAAAAAAGGCTAGCAAAGCTATTATGGCAATGACACGCCAGGAAAAACAATCCTGAAAAGAAATATATATATTTTTGGAAAAAATAGTTAGCAGGTGTTGATGACGATGTTTACTTTGTTCAGCATCTAAGCTTATGCTAGCATGCTAACACAAAAGCTTAAGCGTAATGGAATCCCTCACATTTTGCTGGTATTTCAAAGTATTGAACAAGATCTTGAAGTGTATGAGAGAATTAGAGGATTGAAAAGAGTATTGAAAAGTTGACCTGATGATGGCGTTATGAACTGTTGAGGGTATTATGAAAGTTGCTCAAACTCATCCTGAGGGTAAGGTGACCAGATTTTCAAAATTAAAACCGGGGACATTTTGAGTTTTGCGGTCAAAATCTCATTAACATATCCAATTGTCTTCACTGTTAAAGAAAAAAGGAGGACAATTCTGGTTCAATGTAATTCGAACATTTGAACTGTTGGATACAAACAGAAGGAAGTCAGCTCATATATGAGACTTCAAAGGTCTTTTATTTTGAAACTCTACATCAGATTGTCCAGATTCACTCTGAGTGACTAGATGGGGTCTCCTGCTATCACCCTGAAGTGAAATAAGTATTTAAATTGACTTCGAATGACTTTTGATTATGGACAGTTTCCATTCAATAATAATCAAAATAGAGATGGACAATAGATCTAATTTGAGATTCTAAACAGCATACATTTTAAATTGTGCTTCAGAAAGTAATGTTATTTTAGGAGTGTTGTGAGATGGTGTCAACATCAATTGAAATTAGTCACCCAGTGGAAATGTCAGATATGTCTTCTGTATACTTACATTTTACATTCACTCAGTTATAATGTGGTAGTTATACGTAGTTTGTTTTAAATTATTATTGATCACATTATATTGTACATATTTCTTAATTTAAGATCCAGTATATATGAATATGTTTGGTGTGTTTTTTAGGTATATTTGTTATTGACCGAGTAAACGCTTTTATTTTGAAGGCAGTTTTTACAGGCCTCTACCGTAATGCATAGGATATTCGCGCACCGCAATACAACGTGCGGGCTGGCTTGACTGTGTTTCCGAAGTGGGGGCTGGCTCGACCACAGTCTGTTTACCCAGTGTTTCCTGACATGAAACGTTTTATTTCACCTTGCTATGTGTTTTTAACGTATATTAAAACACGGGGACATTTCCGGGGACAGTTTCAACCGGGGACAGACCAATACAAACGGGGACTGTCCCCGGAAAACGGGGACATCTGGTCACCCTACCTGAGGGGGACACGGATATGTGTGCCGAATGATATGTTAATATATTCAATACTTGTCCACATATTTCACACTTAAGTGCCGGAAACATGATGGTCTGGCCAATATTATCCTCTCCAGAGAAACTCTGCCAGCGTGGCTAATCTCACTAGCTGAGTTCATTTTCAACATTTATTGCCAATAGACGACTTTCTGGCATCCCAATACTGGAGATGTTCCCTCACAGTGTGATTCTTTTCTTACTGCATTATTGTAGTGTTAGATAAACAAAATTGATGTAGTTGTCCCAAAGTATATCTGATCCCTCAATTTCCAACTCTGTGCTTCGGGCAAACTGATATCTGGTGAGGTCTTGAGACCGCTGATAAACATCTGCTGCAAAAGTGAAATCGGGTCAACTCTGTTAAGCACTCTTGACAGAAACAATTTAAATACTGGCAGTAGCAGGACGGAGCAAATAGATCGCAAAATGAAAGCCAAAAGGGCAGAGTCCGTGCCAGGTTTCCCTTTCCATGTGCTCATGTGTGGAATAGCATCCATTTGTGATATCATGTGGCATCCTAGTCTTAGCCCGCCTTGTCATTTTGATAGTTCTCCGCTATGTGCGTCAATGAAACTGGGAGAACGTCTTTCTTTCTTCTTCACGGTTCTCCATCTGTCCCCGGGCCCCGTTACACCCCTGATTCAGTAGACAAACGGTGTGTGTGCAGCAGCAGCAGCAGCAGCAGAGAGGGGTTTTGTCCCGAGGTGAACTCTGCAGCAGCCTGTATGGAGGGAGGAAACAGGGGGAGCCGGAGCGAAAAAAGGCAGGGGAGGGTGAAAACAGACAAAGGGGGAACAGAGCGACAGAGAAGGCGGAACATGACAAATATGAGTAAGAAGAAACATCTAAAAGAGACAAAGAGAAAATGGAAAACAAATGGAGTTTGAGCTCCGAAGAAGCAGAACAACAAGTAAACAGTGAAAAGACAATGAGGGAAAAAGTGGGTCAAAGGAAAGGTATCAACGCCAAGGAAAACAGAGCGACAGAAACAGCAAGAAAGGGGGAGAAATAAAGAATCAGAGTGGACTGGGTTAGGGGACACAACATGACGAAAGAGATATAGATCCACATAAAGGGATAAGGATAAGAGAAAAACTAAGACAAGAGAAAGAAAGTGACAGGAGGAAACTGTTGTGACTGGAAGCAAGTGAGAAAAGAAAGTGCATGAAAGAAGGAAAATAAAGAGAGACAGGGCCAAGAAGAGAGACAGGGCCAGGTAGTGAGAGCGAGTCGGAGCAAACCTTTGCCAATACGGTGCAATGTCCTAAACTCCAGGCGAGAATAGCTCAGCGTAATAAGCCGATTTAGCAGCTCAGTACCAATAACAGGCCCAGGTGGCGCTCACTTTTCTCAGCTCGATGAGCGGATGCTGTGTTTCAGACATCGCTCTGTCTGCACTTGTAATGTTCAGCTACAATGCAATGAGGAAGGAAGGGAGGAGGGAGCTGTGGGGGGTGCACAGGGTGTCAGTGATCATTAAAGCTTTGATCAAAATGAACACTGTGGTGCTGTGTGTATTGATCTATCGAGACGTGTGATACTGTGGGACAGAACATGCTGTTAAATGCTTTGATGCTGTCGGCGGTTCAGAAATGACTATGTTGTGGATTATGTTTTAATATCCATACGGATGATTCTCTGGATTCAGGTCTTTCTTTGTTAAGGCCCCGATTTCGGCCGTCAATAGATGTCAGGCCGTCAATGAGCGTCGTGTCGCCCTACTCAGATTGGTGTGTCCTGCACCGTCGTGTCTTTTCGGCCGTGCCGACACCTTTTTGGCCGAAAACGTACAGATTCAACATTTCGGCCAAAAAGGTGTCATTATTTCATTTCATTTCATTTGTATTTGTCCCGCTCATGGTACGCAAAACCAAATGTACAACAATTGCCATAAAACACGACTCCACCATCGAGCGAAAAGGAGCAGGGAGAAGAATAACATCTTATGTGACCTGCCCCTTTCTAAAAAAAACAAATAAATACAAATAGATGGTCTGCCCTTCATAATAATATATATTTATTTTTTATTTTTTTTCACAGACAAACATAACAGTATCTTAGGGAGAAGAGAAACACACAAAAAAAAATACTTATTTCCCACTTGACGGGTAACGGAAAGAAACAAAACAACACCAAAACATCACATGTATAAGGAAAAGAAACGTGCAACACCCTCACCTGAGTCCTACTGGAGAAGAGGGTGGAAAGCGACACATGATGATAATAATAACAATAACAACAATAACAATGGCAATGGGACCCGCAAATACAGAGGAGACATCACAAACATGAAGGACCAGAGTACATAGACTTATTCACATTCTGCTTCATATAGTCCCATCTTTCTTAATATATACAACTTCTTTAACTGAAAAATACAATTCTTTAGATCCTTGTGTTGAGAATTCCATTATGACTTTAGATTCGACATGTCGAATCGGTAAGCAATCGGCCAAAGCCTGTCGATCAAATAAATCACTCTGATTGGCTGTTCAGCTGGCGAATCAGTGCATGAGAAGCAAAACGGAAGTGAGGGACCCAAACAAACGATTACGAAGTCACTTTACCAAATGTTAATAGTATATTTAAGTTATATGCAAACCTAACTAGAGCAGCTACCTCCAAGCATCTTAGATTGATGTGTTAGATTAATGATATGTAATAATTCAAAATAGACTTAGGTGCTAGTAACACTGCAGAGATTTAAGTATTTACAGTAAAATACCTTCAAAGATTCCATCAGTTTCACAATTGTGACCAATTAGGGTCTTTGGATCGAAGGCGTGTGGCGCAGTGGATAGAGCCTTGGTGTTCGGATGGTGGGCACAGGTTCAAACCCCACTGCAGTCAGCATGTCGTTGTGTCCCTGAGACACTTCACCCCAATCCCGTGGGGGATTGCCCACAGTATTGAGCATGTAAGTCGCTTTGAATAAAAGCGTCTAACGAGTATCATGTCATGTCATGTCATGTATCTAAACAGCAATGCAATACTATTGAACTTCTTGGTTACTCACCGTGTGCCTGTCATTGAATTTGACTTATTTAACTTTTCGTTCTGGGCTTCACGAAATAAACCTTGCTCCCCTGTATATTTGTAAAGCTTGTAATTCCCAGCAGCTTCTTAAAGCAAACCTTTTTAAAGTCGAAAAGGTGTGAGGATTAAAGGCTCCATTGGTTGGGAACATTTCTTCACAAACTGTGGATTTGAGACAGCATTGTCAGATCATTGAGAGGGACTGTGATGGGGGAAAAGCATAGAGCTATAAAATAGTGAGCTTTGGTTTACAGCTTTGTCTGACACAAGCATATCTCAGCCTGTGGAGCTACAGCCTCTCATTGTGCCGAGCTCTAGTCCATATATTGTCCTTGGCTTCAGCCGTTATGATTAATGAGTATGACGGTGCACGATAGCCAACTCACCCTCGCTTCAGTGTTTCGTCTCCTCTGAAACACAGATTAGGACTTTCAGATTTCACTGTCAGGTGTTCCATGTGTGCTGTTTGGTGAAAGTGGAAAACCTGTGCACGTTTGGCCACCGTGTTGAGCTTCAAAGAAGAAGACAGGCTTTCCACAGAGGGTCGATGAAAGCTGCTTGATGAGAGACTGCAGGGATTATGTAAACAGGCAACAAAGAGGAATACAGTGCTTAATCTCTCAGTCTCCAGCTTTGTTGGCCATGAGTGCCTTCATTGTTGTCGACCAGCAACTGCTTTCATAGCTGCCTATTTTTAAGCAAGGCTTTTTTGTATTGTGAGTTGACGCTGCACTGCAACAGATGGTACTGTTTGTAAAAAGGTCTTTTAAAGTCCTTTGTGAGAAATGTGAATTCATAAAAGTGTCCTTTTGATAGATCTGAGAGCTGTTTATAAAGGCAGATGAGCACTAAGCCACTCGGCTAAGCCATGTTATAAACGATTGGTGCCCGAAGGCTCATGAATACCCACCTGATGTTCCACACTGACACACATTCAGACTATAATGGCTTTGCTTGAATCCATTGCTCTGTGTTTGAACCCCTGCCAGGAAAGTGTGTAAAATTCAGCAGAATGGCATCTGAACCCAAAGTGGTATGGCTGCTGGTTGGCATTGTGCATGTCCACAAGCTGTACGATTACCACACTATAGCACTAAGTGGTCGTAATGGTGTTTCAATTACCACATTACTACTTCAGGAGGTGCAAGGGTTTCTGGCTTTTAAGTTGTGCTCTTTGGAGGTCGTTTGAATTGATGCAAAAGTTATAAATGAAACTGTGGTTCCATGGGTTTTGGCTAATGTCGAGATCAATTGTTGAGGAGGGAGGGGTGCAAAATAGACACAGCCTCTCCTCTTAATGCATTCACATGTGTTGTTTGTCTTTGTTCTACTTCCTATGCAGCACCTTCTTGGTGTGGGTGGAATCTACTCTTTTATATCGCCATGCCTTCCTTTCATATGGAGTGTATGATATGTGTCGGGCGTTGCGGGACCGCTAAGAACAAATGTGGCCAGTAGGGGGCGACCCCTTTGGTTTCAATAATAAGTCTGATTGTAGAGAATAAGTCAACGACACAGTTTCTTACTTGATTTATGGCTTTAGTTTGATCATAGAACATGGGTGAATGATTTCAAAGCATAAGCCAGGAGGTGTGTGGCGTAGTGGTCTAGTGCGTTGGGGTTTGGATCAGGGGGAGCACAGGTTCAAACCCCACTGCAGTCAGCATGTCGTTGTGTCCCTGAGACACTTCACCCCATCCTGTGGGGATTGTCCACAGTATTGAGTATGTAAGTCGCTTTGGATAAAAGCGTCTAACAAGTGACGTGTAATGTGATAAGCTGTAATACTGGTTTACCTTGTGATTGACAGGTCACTTATCGTGGTTTTGGTATTATAATTTTAAACCTTTTAGCTATAGTGTATGTTCACTTAATTGAAGTTAACATTGTGAGTGCCTAAAAGTCTTGTTATGCGTTGGGTTGTACATATTGTATTTCACCACCTCATCACGGCCACAACGCCAAACTCCAGGCTTCGAAACTACTGTATATTCAAAAGCAACTTGTTTGAACCACAGTGACTTTGTTTGATCCTCTTATACAGTCTAAGGGTCATACCAAGTACAGGCTGTGGCAGTGTTACTTCAGGGTGTGTTGAATTCACCAAGGGTGTGTTGAATTGTGACTTTTTATTTCTTAGAAAATTGAAAGGTTACATCATCTCACTTTAGAGGCAGCAGCTCGGTCAGCCAAAGTCTGTCTTGGATACATTGAGGTTAGAAACAAGGACACGTCTCTGATTGACCCTAATTGTTAAAGCATTTCCAAACATTGTAGCTTTCAGTCAATGCAGCTGTATTTGAAGCCTCCCTCCAGGTCAGTGGACCTCCAACGTGTTTTTCTCTTCAGAGTTGTCAAGTAACTGCAGTGATTTTTGGAAAGAAAATCACCTTTCCAGCTCTGTTTCAACAGCACTCTGGCAAAGACAGCCAATCTAATTTGAAACCCTGCATGATGAAGGGCTCTGCATAGCTGCACTTGTGACTTTATAAGAATGGATCTACTGATTTAAATATCGCTTTGTAAAATGTTTCCATGAGTCTGCCACTTGGCTGCCTCCTCACCACATCACTGCTGGCATTGATCTGCATAAGTTGACTATTTATGTGTGCGTGGATGCCAGCTTCCCAGAACAGCAATTCACATTTGGAGAATAAAAATGGACCGACAAGATGTCTGACAGACAGTCTCGCTTGCTGTAAACTGTGGGAGTTGTAGTGGAAAGGGTCAGCTTTACAAACGTGTTTTATAGTCTAGCGTTTTATCCACAGTCTTGTCTTGATAACAGATGTGACAGAAGCCCTGCCAGATGTGTTCATGTCAGTGGTTTTAAATGTTAATGATGACCCAGGGCCAATTTAGGGATCCAACCTATGATTGAGGACAGCTAAGGAAAAGTGCACACACTAAACCGAATATATTTACCATCTCATTCCCACAGTGTGCTAAGCTAACAACAGACTGAATATACTTCCTGCAACTCTTGTGAGATGACCTTCTATGACATAATTATAACTATATATATTGCAAATGTTTCATGACATTCTTAAATCATTTAAATGTTTTACACTTTAATGGCACATTTGACCATGGCATTTTTATATCATATGACACGTTTTATGATTGTTTAAAGACATTATATACGATGACATTTTGTCACGATTTAATGATTTTTATAGCATACTATATTAGTACTTTTTATGTCTACCCTCACCTATGGTCGTGAAGGATGGGTCATGACCGAAAGAACGAGATCGCGGATACAAGCGGCCGAGATGGGTTTTCTCCGCAGGGTGGCTGGTGTCTCCCTTAGGGATAAGGTGAGAAGTTCGGTCATCAGGGAGGGACTCGGAGTTGAGCCGCTCCTCCTTCGCGTCGAAAGAAGCCAGTTGAGGTGGTTCGGGCACCTAGTTAGGATGCCACCTGGGCGCCTCCCTAGGGAGGTGTTCCAGGCACGTCCAGCTGGGAAGAGACCAAGGGGTAGACCTAGGACCAGGTGGAGGGATTATATCTCTTCGCTGGCCTGGGAGCGCCTTGGGACCCCCCAGTCAGAGCTGGTTGATGTCGCCAGGGAAAAGGAAGTTTGGGGCTCTCTGCTGGAACTGCTACCCCCGAGACCCGACCACGGATAAGCGGGAGAAGATGGATGGATGGATGGATGTTGCATGCCTTTTATAGTTGTACTTTGAATTGTGTACTGTACTGTAAAGCACTTTGTACATTCCTGTTGAGAGCGGTGCTATATAAATAAAGTTTTACTTACATATTAATGAGATGCAGTATTTCATGATAAAAGTTATTCTGACATTTTTCTTATATTCTATATTGTTAACTTTTGATGAAATACCATACTATGACATTTGATATGCCATGATAGTTAAAATAAACGATTGCTATATTACAAAATGTTCAATGACATTAAATGACATTTTGTCCGCTGAGATGTGTTCACTGTGCAATTAGGGAATAAGTATGGATTTGATTGAAAATGAAAAATAGCATAAGAACTGAAATGTCTCCATGGAAACAAGATTTGAGGAGCACTAAAGTCCTTTTTCAGCAATACTGTGCTTGATCATACCTTAGTGATTGAAGAAACAGTTGAAAATGCATCTTGTTTTTTAATCCTGGTCCACTCTGCTTGCATTTCCCACCCACTGAAAAACATCACTCTTAGAAAACCATTACAGGAATCACCAGGTCTCACACTGGAGGTGTTTCGCTCACAGGCCTGTCATCTGGGCCGATGCATTCTGTCTTGTTACACCTGTACCCTGCGATGATGAGCTGTTCTGAAACACAACATGACAGGATCACAGAGAGCTGGAAGCCAGACAGCCGGCACACAGCTCTGCCAAACGGCACACATATCTTCAATGTTTGCATTCCTTCTGAAGGTCCTTCGAGGCAAACTGAGAAACGTGTTCCTCACAAGGACACATCAATCAACATGTTTTTCATTCTGTAATTACCAGTTTGGAGCCATATGTATGCAGGTTGTCAGCACAACAAAACAACAAAGCAGCTGGTTTCACTCAGTCGCTCCCGCTAGCTCGAGCTAAAAACTGCTATTCAGGAAATGTGTTTTTGAGGCATGAAAACTGCACACATACAGCTCTTAATGGCACGTGGATTAATGCCATTGGGTTTGAAATGCGTCTGGAACTAGCCGACCACAACAGTCGCCATGATGTGTGTACTGCGTGGGAGCTTGTTAGCACTGTATCCAAAGCAAGGGCATGGGTGGAGAAGAACCAGATGTGGCCATGTGCAGATGGAGGAGACCCTCTAAGCTCGGACGTTACATGCTACATGACATCAGCGCCAGATGGTTTAATCGTTAACACACACCCTGTCCAGACCGACACGGAAGGCTGTGCTGAAAGGCCGGAAATCTCAATACCTCTTAAGCTGCTCTGCGGGAAAAATGTTTTAGGTGAAGGACGCAAAGCCAATTTAGTTTGCATAACAACTTTGTCCAATCTTTGAGCCAAAAGCTGGAATGGTGCTCACTCATCTCGATGCATGGAAAGACATTTATTACATCTATTTTGAATTTAAACATTTACACAAGATATGATTTGTAGTACCAACCAAGGAGTATGGGGATATGTAGCGTTTATAGTATTTAATCAAATGTATTAAAGGAGACACATCCTGACACCATCTCTGTATCTGATCCCTCTTGCAGATCCTGTTTGAGGTGAACTCAGTGCGCTCTGGGGGGGGGGGGGGGGGGTTGGTTGTTGATAGCACTTGGCACACTTATCTGTTCCACTTCAGCTTGATCCATCTGTTTTGATGCCTGCCGTGTCCTGGTTTGGCCCTCCACCACCAAATGACCAACATGGAGGTAGCTATTAAAAGCATAGCTCGTGTTTTTGCAGCCTCAAGTGGATACAAAAGGGCGTTTGGATTCCAAGAAAATCAAGTTATCTGCGATAGGAAAGAAAAACAAGTAATCACAAAGGATTTGACAATTTTCTGCCTCTCAAATATCTGTCTGGCTTTTTGCCGTGTATATTATATTTATGCTAAAACAGTGTGGACTTCTTCAGTCATATGAGCATCAGTACTAAACCTAGCTTTTTTAAACCATATTTATTTATTTAATATACGTTTTTAAGACTTACCTAACACTTTTCATGACTAACATTTTTTGTAAAACAGTACAAATATTTTATTATGACACTTGATGCTGAATATTTATTATATAACATTTTGTGACACATTGGTTTTTAATTACACACTAATCATATTTTTCTGATATACCTAATTGTTTGCTATGACATACAATACTACGAAATGTATTAAAATGTATTTATAATATATAAATTGGTCATTCAATTAAAAATGAATGGCATATTATAGGACATTTCTATTGGTTGGCCTTGGATTCAGGAGTATTCGGCTCAAAGAAATCCATTTATTTTACCATCACATACTAAACATGAATTTAAATGTCCACCGGCAAGATCACATTTTATTAGCATGTAAATAAATTATCAAAAAAAAAAGGCATTTATTTTTCAGCAGTAAAGCAAATATGTTTATTAAGCACTTTAATATACATCAGAAAATTCCACTTCATATAATACAGGAATTATTTTTAAATGAAAGTTGAATTTACATGTTAAGCTATTTACAATCCAATCACTGACAGTCAACTCAAAGATGACAGACGCAACACAGTCAAGACAAACGAGAGAACTGCTGAATAAGACTATACAGAATGTTTCCAACACTGCTTCGAGACCCCATCCTGCCTTGAATCCTTCCAACGACCCTTCATGGCGGACGTTTGAGCTACTGTAGTACTGAAGAGCTGATGCTTTCACTAGGGCTTGTGAGTGTTTGTGCATGCGATATGTTTCTACTCCCCCCCCGATCCTAGTTCTTGGCAAAAAATAGCTCACTGTTGACAAAATGAAAAGCCTGTAAAAATATGACAGAGCCTGTAAACGCTAACGCAGCTCTCCACACAGTTCATGAGAAACAGATGTTTCAGTTCCCTCAGCGTCAGTCGAGCACCCCCCCCCCCCCCCCTTCCTCTCTTGAGGGGTTAAGTCCTGTTGAACCGATTTCCAGCTTCTCACAGGGAGGAGGTGGGACAGAGTTACGTTGGATCAAACTTTGGCTTTACAACTCTGCATATCTTTCACAGCTATGCGTCGTCTTGATGGCTGAACCCTTTTGAAACCATTTTGCCCCTGAAACAAACCCAGCAGGAATGACTGGAAATTAACCACATGACGAGAAGGAAACAAAGCTTTGATTTTGTTTCTTGCATTGCAGCACATGTAACTCTGCAGACAGATGTATTTGTTATTTTTTAAAACACTGCTTTCACTTGAAATTGCTGCATTTAGCACCAGACGTTTGCCGACGGTACACAATGGGTTATTTAAATAGTTTTATGCACACACAAAATAATAACACACAAGCAACTGAGAAATCCCATAGGGACAAAATGAACTTTTTTTTACACTTGAAATGAAACTCCCTCTTTCTTACATATTTGTAATAATACACAAAACCAACAAAATTGGGAGTCCAAAAATAACTGCAGGCAACTTCTGAACACAGCACCATGGTTTAGCGTAATGCAACAAAAAAATGCAGCAAAAGTGGCTTTTTTCCAAAAAATAAATATGCTTGTGATGAAAAATGCCATTGCTATTAACATATTACACACAACGTAGGCTTAGCACACTGATCCAAGGTTAACACAGATTGTTTTGGGTCTCTAGAAAGGCAGACTATCAATGCTTTTAGAAATCATACCACGGCATGAGTTACTGTTATGTCCTCTGGTCTTGTGACAATGTACTCGGTGGCACATTGCTGTCAGTGTGAACAAAGAGACACACATAATATAACATAATAAAAAAACATTGGTATGTTTCTCTCAAACAGTTACTTTGATAAAACATGGATGGGATACAAAGTGAATAGAACAAATGCATGTCTGTCATTTTACTCTTAAAAGTGCATACACCGTTTATTAAATAGCATTAAATTAAAATGATAGTTTGCATGAATACACGAAGAAGGCTGTAACAGATGTAGGCACATCGATGTATCAGTTCACATAAGCTGCATTCAACAATCGTCCCTTGGTTTTGTTTCGAGGTCTCCCCATGATGAGAAAAAACATCCAGTATTTTTTTTTACGCAGATGAAAACAGTTGCTTTGGCACATTCCCTCCAATGTCCGCATGACGAATGGCATTCAAGACAGCTGACACAGTACAGGAATGATCTGGGTTCATGTTGTTTGGGAAAACATCTGCTGATCCAGATTGAAGTATTCTTCATGCAAGTCTGATTAACTCCAATTACTGACGGTTGTTTTGAGTGCAGTACAGTGCTAACTAAAAGTCAGTTATCAGCCTAATTATTAGCCACTGCCAATGAAGAGACAAGTCTTGCCTACGTGACGTCACCCTGACTTCATTTGAACTTTGAGACAAATGGTTGATGTTTTCGCCACAAGATTCGATTCTTAAGGATTATTTTGAAAAGTATCTCTTACCAGCTATAACGGAGTCTCCTTTTTGTAGTTAAACCCAGGGTCTGATCCTTCAATCTGCAGTTTCAGGGCTTGTTTAAGGCTTAGTTCTGTTTCCCCAATGGGATAGTTCTCTAGAACATCCTGGTGGCCTCTGTTCTGCACAGTCCGAGGAACCGATACCCTACTCAGGAACACCTGATTACCCTGTTGGTGATATTTGGGGTTGGTCATGATGCCGTTCCTCCTCTTCTCAGAGCAGCTCTGCTGCTGGATGAATAATTGATCCTGGCTCAGCCCCCTTTCCTGCCGTTTGGAACCACCGATCACGATCTTGCAATGCGGATCCTTCACTGAAATGTTCGCTACTGATTTGTTGAGAGCCATCCTCTTGTCAAACTGTGTCATCTCGTACTCCAGAACCTGACTTTGGGTTGATCCGCTGTTCTTGACTTTTTTCTTGTCTCCGATTCCTCCTTTACTGTTCGATGTCCCATTTCCGGTCTTACTTCCCTTTGTTGACTTGGGACCAGATTTTAACTGGTCCCAGTCAAAGTCATTGGATGGAAATGATGGGTGCTGACCAATAGACTTGGTCGTAGAGGAAGGGGACACAATTGACTGTCTGCTCCGGCTGCGAGGCAGTGAGTGCTGTTGGATTTGTTCTGTGAATGTCAGTCCATGAAAACTGTCGATGGGCACAGTCTGGGCCGTGGCTGTCGATGATGTGGTTCTCAAGGAGGAGTTCTTTGAACTCTTTAGGGAATTGTTTGAAAGTGAGGATTTCTTCCTATCTACCGTGGAATCAGGAGATTCTGACGGGGAACTGAAAGCATGGACAGGTCCGTTGGGTAGACCCCGTCCAGACGACTGCATATCTCCTGCTCCTGTGCTGCTAGAGCTACTTGATTTAATGGTGAGGGACTGCATTTTACCAGTCATACCCAATGGTGTTTTTTCTTCCATGGTGTGTACTGGGGATGGATTGCAGCCATTGAGAGTTGTGCCTCCATATTTTTCTAGAAGTTTGATGATCATTGAATGGCCACCTTTAGCTGCAACTCTCATTGCTGTGCGTCCAAATTGATCGGCGTGGTTGGGCTCAGCACCATTCTCAAGGAGTATTTGCACAACATCGATGTGCCCCTCCTGTGCTGCGATGCCTAGTGCTGTTGCTCCCTGGTTGCAAGTATGATCCACATGTGTGCCACTCTCTATCAAAAACTGCACCACTTTTGTGTGTCCTTGCCACGCGGCAGACTGGAGGGCAGATCGCTTCTCATTGTCACAGGCGTTCACATCGGCATGATAGTTAATCAGCAGCCTGACCATTTCAACATGCCCTTGCCAGCAGGACACATGGAGGGCCGTTCTCCCCTCAGTGTCGCAAGCTTCCACGTTTGCTCCATTTTCAAGAAAATACTCTGCCATGGCCAGCTGATTTTCAAGTGCCAGGATGTAGAGTGTTGGGCGTCCGTCTGCGTCTTTGTGATCGATATCACCACCGTGGCTCAGCAGCAGTTCAACAATGTCCCTGTGGCCGTCCAGTCCGGCCACCCTGAGAGAATTCCTCCCATCATATCCCCTCTCGTCAATGCATGACTTGTTTTCCAGAAGAATTTGCACACAGTCGTAATGTCCCTCTTGTGCAGCTAATATCAGCGGTATTCGACCATCATTATCAACCTCTGTACAACGAGCGCCTTGCTCAATAAGGGCATCGCAGACTTGGCGGTGGCCCTCAAACGAAGCCATGTGCAGCGGGGTCCAGCCTGAATCGTCCCTGTGATTCTCGTCCAGCCCTCTGTCCAGCAGAGTTCTGACCACTTCCACGTTACCCTGAGCAGATGCGATGCTCAGCACAGTCCTCCCCTCACTGTCGATGCTATCCACAGCAGCCCCCCAGAAGAGTAACGTGTTGACAACAGAGGCGTGGCCCATCGATGCAGCAGCGAGAAGGGGAGTGCGACCATTGTTGTCCGTGTGATCCACGTCAGCACCACCTTCCAGAAGTAGATCAACTACATCGACATGTCCTTCATAGCCAGCCACAAGGAGAGGAGTCATGCAGTCTTTGTCACAGTGGTCAACCTCTGCTCCCCTTTCAATCAGGAGGCTCACAACAGAAGCGTGGCCTTTACTTGCAGGAACACACAGCGCGGCGACGGAGAGCGCAGTCCTTCCATCCACGTCTTCGTGATTCACTTCGGCCCCGTGTTCCAAGAGGTGCTCAACGATCTCTCTGTGTCCCATGTATGCTGCGGCGATGAGAGCTGTTCTTCCTTCATTGTCTGCTTTGTTGACCTCCGCCCCATGCTGGAGAAGATTCAACACTATGTCTTCATGACCGCCCCAAGCAGCAGCTCTCAAAGCAGTTCTTCCATCCGCATCGGCACAGTCCACTTTGGCCCCTGCATAAAGCAGAGCCGATACTACCTCTGAATGTCCACCCCAAGCTGCTGAGCGCAAGGCCGTCCATCCATCATGGTCCGTGTGGTTTATGTTGGCTTCACAACCAATTAAGCAGTTTACCACTTTGGTATGGCCCTGCCTCGCAGCCAGAGTAAGTGCCGTCTGTCCATGGTTTTCTTCCAGCTCCATGTTTGCCCTTCTAGATATGAGCAAGTTGACAACATCAAGGTTTCCACTGTATGCAGCGTTGGCCAGCAGAGTTCTCCCACTGGAGTCACACTGGTTCACAGATGCCCCGTTGTCAAGCAATGTCCGTATCGAGTCCTCTCTTTCCAGGGCCTGTTGTACAATACACGATGCATGGTCGTCCTCATTGTTTACATGAGCTCCAGCTTTGACCAGAAGTTGCAGGACCTCCTGCTCTTTTGGTATGGAGGTGGTCAGAGAGTCTTTTGCAGGGGTTCCATTCCAAACCATCCAAAGAGCCAGATTAAATGGCTCAATCTGCAGATTGGAACTGACAAGGTGCAGTGCAAATTCCTGCACTTCGAGTGGTTTGAGCTGCTTTGCCCGACAAGTGTAACTCATCGCCAGCATCCTGTGTCCCTCTGCTTTATTGCACAGGTACTTCTGGGTGCAATGCTTAACATCTAGTAGCCACTCTGCAAAACTGTAGTGAAAAAGGATTTTAGTAATCCCAAGGCCACCAACCAACAACTTGGAGAGAATGTCCATCTTTTTCTGAAACTCTTCCATAGTCAGTGTCATGTTTTTAGTCCAGACTGCATGGTACAGTTCCTTAACGGTGAGTGGTCTGCAGGTTGCCAGGATTACATTTAAGATGGGCTGGACTTTGGCAAACTGTTTCCTGACAAAGAGTCTCTGGCAGAGCCACAGGTAGAGGCCATTGAGGGTGCCGGGGATGTCACGGATCTCGCGAAGCATGATGAAGTTCTCCACCACGCCGTCCAGCACGCGCTCCAGGTAGAGGAAGCAGCCACTGCTTTTGATGTGGAGTTGGTTGAGCATCTCGGCTGTCTCCTTGGTCAGGTGCTGCCTCAGGGCCTCCTCCTGGTCCAGCCTATGGAGGATGTACTGCTGCACATCCTTGACGATGTAGGCCTTGCGCAGATCATCAAGGCTGATTTTGCGGAATCCTGAAAGAAAGGAATTGCACATTAGAGGAGTCTGATTACAAATGGATGCTGTTAAGAGGATCTAACAGCTTAAAAAACGCATACAAAATCCCTTAGAAGACGAATCTAAGAGATGGAGTGGCAGTAGTTGTAGAAATCATTGTTGATGACGATTAGTGTTACTCTTCCCACAGAGCCACTTGAGTAATTATCTTATGTCTGACCTTGAGATCATACCCAGTATTTATCCATTGATCTTGCCCCTTTGGATAATAAGGTCAAGCCAACCATTAATTTCCTGAGGCAAAGAATGATTCACAGTAAAGCCATGTTGTTAAAGAAGAACCCTTCAGAGGAATTGAGTGCATAACCCTTATGGCTGCTAGAAGCAGAAATGATCAGGTAAAAAAAAACGATTAGGCAGAACACTACGCAAAATGAAAACTACTGCACTTGTGTTTGAAGTAGGGCTGAGCGATGATGGCAAGAAATCATAATCACGATTATTTTTGGTCAATAATTGATACCATGATTATTAAAAACGATTATCCATTTACTTTGAAAACATCCATTTATTAAAAAAAATATTTGAACTGTATGTTTTGACTGAAAAACCAATACAAAAATATTATTGTTTTTAAATAGAAATAAGAATCGTTTTATTTAGATTGCGTTGTTTTCGTAATTGTTGCAAGCCAAAATCGAGATTAAAATACGATTAAAAGACAGCCCTAGTTTGATAGTTCAGAGTGTGCCTAGGTCAGAGTACATTTTCATTTCAGTAGAAATACGACTGATATAACATTAAACTTAACCAAATGTATTCATCAAAAAAGAAGGACTTCAAAGCGATTTCCCTGGTCATAATGGAAATCTAAAAAGGTTGTGGTTTTATTGGTCATTCAACTCGCCCATTCACTGCAGAGGTTATTCGAGCTTAATCAGCGGGAGCAAATCATCTGTGGTCGGGGCTGAGGATGTAGGAAAGAAAGAGTCAAAGGGGGGGCGAGCAAGGGAGACATCATTTCCATGCCTGTAGCACATCTGTGGTCTGTAAACCATCACTCCAGTGTCTCACTTATTACCATGCCCCCAGCACACCCCTCGAGAAAGTCTTTTGAGAAAGAAGGGAAGTCGTCACAGTGGGTCTTAATGGGAATTCCTCTCCGAGCTGGGAACACGGCTCCGTGATGCCTCAGCTAATGGACGTGAAATGAACTTCCCTCCAAATTAAAACAATCTGTTCAAGATCTGTGAAGCCCCAGTCAGAGAGCAAAGAGATTATTTGTGCATACTTATATATACAGTTCCCATGGTTCTCGGGGGGTTACTAAAACAGGAAATAAATGTCACTAGAGGGTCTCCGTGTTGTTGACATACTGTATTTGACAACGACTAACAGACCTGCTGCTCAGGGAAAAGCAACCGCGTTTTCTCCCCGAAAAGCTGCATTATATGATGGACACAACATGAAAGTATTGACATAAGTAAAGTAGTTTAATCTCATTCCTGAGTATTTCATGTACTGACAGGAAACTGCTCTTTTGAAATCGAGTACAATATAATGCGAGGACTTTTAACTTTTACCACTCAACTGTGATTGCTTTGATTATATAACACAACTTTTGCCCGTACATCATATGAATCAGACTCTCACCAGGCCTTAGGCTCAAGCTCTGTTATTCTGACTGCTATCGTGTGGGTGGACAAGGCTGTGAAATCGTGCTCCACACAGGCCCGGTGCCAACCACACCTGGAAGCCAGATAAGAGACGATGAGTTTAACGCGAGTTCCCAAGCTGGTACTGACAGTTTGGACAACAAGCGCTGGTAAACAACAAGCGCTGGTAAACAACAAGCGCTGGGGTTTCTTTATCACCTGCTTCTGGGTTTGTTTAAGATAAGCGCCTCCACTAGCCGTGCCTCACAATCATCTTCCTTACTTTGTCCTTGAGAGCTTTGTTGTGGTTCCAACTGGAATGTAGGGCATTCACATCGAAGATACTATGGTGAATGACCTACACGGCAAACATCTGAATGTGAGAACAACTTATTTTGATTTTAATATTTACAATCTTAGGTTGGACATTACTGACAATATGTTGTGCCGTAGTTTCCTACTCTAGACAAGGAAGGAGGGTGCCATCACTTTTGTTATTTAGGATTTCAAAGAAGGACACGTCTCGCTATACTAAACTGGAACAAAAACGGAGAAAATGTAAAAAATAAATACATTTTTGAATAAACATGTCAATAAATCGAATCAAAGATGTGCCACTGGGGCAGCTGTGCACACATGTTTAATGAATAAAGCAATGAAGTATCTTTCTACAGCGTTCTACCATATCATTGCTAAACCATTACACAAACCCACTGACCCTAACCCACTTTCAGTATGTCTCAGTGAATGTGCACGTGTACCACCCTCCCTTCACCCTCTTCTCTCTGGCTCCGACCCCCAGCACCAGTTCCCACTCCCTTGCCGGAGAAGCCGTGGACATTACAGGAGACGGATGCAAAGTGAATCTGTGAAGTAGCTATAGGTATGTAAAAAAACACTCAAGCACTCCTACCTTTAAGTACTGAAAAACATTACCAATTGTGTGTGTATTGAAAGTCTTTGCTCCATCAAGCGGACTGATTCCTCGTGTTGACAAGGAAGACATCGGGTCCTTTTAAGCTCGGCAGTGGATTATTTAAGCTTTGTATCAAAAAGATAAAGAAACACTTGAATTTAACAAATGTTCCTCATGTGCACTCCTGTTCCTCCTTCGTCTTACGGCTCAATCTTCAAGCTATTGAGTTCCAATTTCAGGCTCTCATGCAAACATCACAGGAACTCTTATTTTTCCTAGTCTTTTGTTTCATGTGCTTTTGTTTAGCTTAAAGGCCACACTAGCTGATGTACTTCCCACCGTGCTTTTGAGTCTAATGTACAATAACAAGAGCCTCAGTCACACAGTATAAAATTAGCATTTATAATTTTAGTTTCGATACATCTGATGCCTGGTACGATCTCGGGCCCATGTGTGTGACTCTTTGATGTCCCTGACTGGTCCTCCTACTCCTTATGGACCCGATTCCTGCTTTGGACATTCTGGGTTTGCTCCAGTTGGGACAGGAAACCCACTGGCCGGGAGAGGGGAAGAGGCCATTAACGGGGGGGAAACCAGGGAAGGAAAAAAAAAAGGATTTTTCACACAGCCGGTGACTTTAGCAAAGTGTTGATTTCATATTGTTTGGACGTTGATTTGTTCTATTCACAGAGGGGACTTGGAAGAAGACTGCATGTGCACCACTAACACATTCTGGAGATGTTACTCCGTCATGAATATGTTCTCAAGGGAACAAAAGAAAAAATGCTTCGGTGCTGTAGTTTATGATAAACAGTTTCTCCAACATTCCACGGTCGCTGACACGCCAATTATTAAGATACAGTGACTAGGAGGAGGAGGAGGAGGAGGAGGAGGAGGAGGAGGAGGAGGAGGAGGAGGAGGAGGAGGGAGGGAGGAGGGAGGAGACAGACATTTGGCTGCAGCCACCATGAAAACATCTCTAGCCTCTGTTAAAAAACGATTTCTATAGACAAGAAATAAAAGAATACAACGAGCAAGAGCCTCCAGTCAGACCAAACCAAAACCTTGTCTTTGATTTCCTACACATGGTGGATAATGACCCACAATTTCCACGTTAGTCATCCGCAAACATACGGCTTGGATGTCAACTGTGAGGTCATGGCATTATTATTGCCTCGCTCCTGCGAATAAAGCACCAAAACAACCGCAGGGGGAACGTCATTCAACCTGCATCTGATGACTGTGGTGTAACGAGAACTACTATTACGCATTATACAAGGATACAAGGACTCTCATTGGGTACTAATGTCTAAATGCCTTCCAAGAACCATTATCCGTCTTTCCAAAAACCCGGCAGACATGAAGAAGTCGGTTTTGCACCATTGTAATTGGGTTACGCAAACTGTAGCTGCGTATTGTGTTTGCTCGGGCTATTTGTGTGTGTGAGCGAGGACGGTTCAGAGAGCGAACAAAAGCGACTGCTAAACAAGCAACAACTGACACATTCATCGGGGTGAGGGATGCAGCTCCCGAGTACAGGCCTCTGAGCCAGCTGCTGCTCGTTACAGAGCTGGACACCAGCCACAGGAGACAGAGCCCGGTGTACAAAAGAGCGACTGTTTGCCTTCTAGATTCATTTTTCCGATGACAAACGAGGCAGCGTGTGTGCATGCACGTCGGGAAACTAGAGGTCCGAGCTCATCAACTGGGCATCTCTGAACGACAGCTTCTCTGATTCGTTTTGCGAGACACCATCTTAGGTCATCTAATCCATAAAGAAAATAGAAACCCAAGCCCTCTCTTCAGTCTCTCCAGCAAACCTGTGGTGGACAAGCGTCTGTTCGACAGCTGCAGGGACCCGGGCTCCAGAAAACCCGAGAGCGCCAACCTCCCAAACAAAAGTATGTGGATGAGAGTCCGCTCCAACGGTCTGCTCACGGCAGAGCTTTGAAATAGTGATGTTATTAATCTAAAATAAATACTGTTCCTGGTTAGATGTGCACTTTCCAATTTCTACTCTACCGGACAAAGGGAGATAACACTTTCTCGTTGATTTCACATTAATGTGGCTTATTCACAAGTGAGAAAAGACAAAGCGTTGCCCCTCTAATGGGCGATAATTCCACCGTGCAGAGATAACTATTGCAGGAGAAAATCATTTTAAAATTGGTACATTTTATGTTAACTCTGTGTTTCCCGCTGTACTAAACGAACACCAGGCGAGACCGTGAACTGATTACACTTTTTTTGTTGTTGAGGCAAAGCACATGAAAATGCTCCTGCCCAAACACGCCTCTATCTTGATTTCAAACGGGATGTGAAAAGGGTTTCCAGTCAAACCTGTTGTGCTGCAACTGAACCGAGCTGACGGGGGGTGAGGCGAACAGGAACACATTAAACACTAAGTGCTTTCTCAAACATGGATTTCTCCTTTGTTTTTATCCATTTAAAAAAAAGGTGTTACTCAGACTTTGATGTTCCTTAACTGATTCATCAGGACATGTAGGAACACTCGAGGAATGAGCTGCATGTTTGCGCAGTAGTTATTTGAATATCTGCTTCTTTTTGGGGAGTCAAAATGTATGATAGTTGTGGAGTAGACACATTTCTCTCTCAAACTGCACCACTGGTGGATTTTAAAACTTATTTTGCCATGAAAGCAATCACCAGGGATGGCTTCAGGAAACTAACTTTAACCCTAACATGTTATTTATAGTGAATTATACTCACTGTTTTACAATATCTGACGAGGTGAAACGTGTTAATTCCTATTTGGATAAATATTTCATTTTAGGAGTTTTTTCATTCATGTTTTGCACACAATCCTATAACACACTATGGGAAAGGGAAAACCCCCCAAAGCATAATAGGGCCCCTTTAAACATACTGCCGATCCAGGCCCTCTCACTCTTTGCATTACAGAGGCTTTATAGCATATGCATTATTTGCATTCTGATAAACCTATCAAACCACCGGCATTGGGAATAAAATATCAATCTTATGATCATCCGTGCAGAGCACACCAGAAGTGATGGATTTATTTCCCTAACAACCAAATAGAAAAGTCGCTGTACACATGATTTTGAGTGACAGGAGCTCATTAAGCTGGTGACAAGAGACTGAGTCATGAGGCTGTGCACCTGGCCACATGTGTGCGCCTTCACTCACTGTATCCCATAATGCATATCTCTACAGGAGAGATGTAACTATATATCATGGAGCTTCTTGCAGCTGCACAAATGACTGGAAATGTCAACCAAGTGAAGACATTCCAAAAGCGAACTATAATAACAGTGTTAAGCAAGAAATAATAGAAAAACACATTAACAAAATTAACTTCATTTAAAATGCCCATTTACCAATTCCTGTAATGGATGGAGAAAGTAAAGCTTGTACAGACAATTATTTTAATGCCATATGATCCTATTTTCTTAAATGTTAAAAAGGGCATATGTGTGCTTAATAAATCCCATCATACAAAGCACCATAAACGGTCATTTAATTAAGGCCTGCTTGTCAAATAAAATAACTCTTTTGTTTCTGAAGACACAAGTCTTAAGTCTACATGGTGGCAGTAAGCTCTTTAGTGCTGGGAGTTCCCTGATCCATAAAGGATCCTCGATCCCTGTCCGTGTTTTTGTTCATTATTATTAAAGCGGCTGACCTCCCGGTGACCTCATTTAGCCGGCCGGCACATGTTTCTATTCACCTGCACAAGGAACTACTAAGTGAAGCATGGCAGTCAAACAAGCCATAATCTGCTACCGGCCAGTGCCAGGAAGGTCTGGGATCATTTGGTAAGGATTCCCCAGGAAAATGATTAGACAACAGTTTAAGGTGCTGTTTACACGGGAACGCAAACGGGTTGTATCCGCTACTTTTCACCTTCGTATAGTCCGTTCGTTCACACAAGGCCGTAACGGAACCGCGGAAACGATAATGGGTCACAAGGTGGATATAACGCTTTGGGGGGCCAAACGGATCCGTGTGTATGTCCTATACGATAATTTTCCTGATAACGATGAAGCCATAGCCCCGCCTCTGCTGCTCACTGCTGTAGCTACTGCTACTGCTATTCACCATGCTTCAGATGTTAGTGCACAAATCTACAGCTCCTCTACCACAACCATCAGCAACAAGTGGACATGGAGAACTACATGAACTACATGTTGCTAAATCCACCGCGGAGAATAAACAGAAGGGCAACCAGGCAACCATGGCAACCATGCTCCGGGGTCTTCTTCGCTGCTTTTGGTGTATTTTGTGACGAAAGTACAGCGCCACTTACAGGCCCGGCATATGTACTACAGCGTCTCCAGCGGGTTGAGCGGTCTCGTGTGAACGGACACGTTTATTGAGCCGTATCCGTGTGAATGGAGTTTTTTGATATCGAATTCGTTTTGTTTGCGTTCCCGTGTAAATAGCCTCTAAGAATGAGGAAAGGTGTGGCAGCTTGCTGTAGAGTCAGGTACTTGCAGAGTCATCCATAGCACAAAGGTTAAGAGACCGTGTGATATAATTTTTTTTTTTTTTTTTTTCTTTGACGGTTTTACGCCTCAAGCAACACCAGCCCAAAAATGTGCCAGGAATTTAACGGCATTGATTCCAACTGAAGTTAAATTAAGACTTAATTAGATTACCCTTTAATTAAAGCAGAATCTGACATGTCGTACTCTGCATCACTGCCTTGAAAGAAATTCTATAAAAGTCTATAAAAATGTGGCAGGGGCATGCCACATACCAAGGGGCATCACCTCAGGAGGTAAGAGGCCAGCCGGTTCGCCCGCCATGTTCAAAGTCATGTTACTGCAGTGGAGCACCCAAGGTGTTATAGATAGAGACACGGTAGACCTGTAATTTGCCCGGCTGTCAGACTGCATGCTGGTAAATTACAGTATTCAGCAAGGATTATGGTCTTCGGCTCATCCAAAGTGAGGCTCGACGTGCAGCCTCGCAGACGACAACTGGAACACCAACATGGACATAAATCTGCTTGTCTGTGTAAGCCGATTTTAAGAAAGGAGGGAGTTAAGCTAATTAAATATGTTGTCCTTGGTCTCGTTGAACCAGAAATCAAGCAGAGAGATCAATACTAAAAACTTTTAAGAAGGGAGGACAGAACAAGCTTTAATAATGTGTTGGAAGCAGGAGGCATTTGTCGAATGTGCTCTTTGGTTTAATGTTGTGCAATTTAGTCTCAGTGATAAATGCAGAACCTTTTGGAATTGGAATAAATGATTACATAAAGACTTCAATTTTAAGTTTGAAGAACGCCTTTCAGTAGTGAAAATGGTTCTTGTCATCAACTCGCTCTCATAAAAATCTTACTTTTCTAGTTACGTTTTAAAATCATTTGTTGCATTCCTGGCGCTGAACATCCAACCGTCTAAACCAGGGGTGCTAAACCAGGGGTGCCCAACCGGTCGATCGCGATGTGTCTAAAAATAGAACAACAATATTCTGTTTTATCGTTAATGTCCTGTAACATAATCTTCCTGTGCCAGAATAATGCACTTGAACGCATCAAAGCTTTGTGATTGGCCGGCTAGACCCCATGTGTCGGGCGTGGCTGGTCGGCAGTGGGCACTATTTCGCTGACGTTGTCCGTGTCAACAGGAGTGACAGTCCGCACACACACAAGACCGCAATTATGGCAGAAGCAAAAAAGCCCAAAATATATAATTTTCACTCCGAGTGGGAGGATGATTATTTTTGTATCTATTCCAATTCAAAGTCCATCTGTCTCATCTGCAATGCGAGCGTGGCTTTATCGAAGAAGGGTAATTTAGGAGCGGCATTTCAAAACAGTGCACAAACGCTACGAGACGGAATTCCCTCCTGATTCTGCCCTACGCTCCAAAAGGGCAGGGGCCTGAGAGGACAGCTAAATGCACAGCAGGCCATTTCCACCAGGCCCAACAACAAGAGCAAGGCTG
>NC_047512.1:6373312-6388312 GCF_902827115.2 Pseudochaenichthys georgianus | reverse complement strand
AGCTTGCTCTTCCTGTTGTCATCTGAGGTCTTCTCCTATTGGCCGGCGTCGTCGGGGGGCGGGTCCAATGCAATTCCTGCCTTTTTCTGTCGTTAAATTATATCATTCTGGTGTCTGTGGTTATTTAAACATTCCCTAATAAACGTTATTCAGCGGAAATAAATGAGTGCTAAACCCAGTGTGCTCAGTGTACAACATCACATACATCACACGTAATTTCACCTTTGATTCACGGTTTGGAAATGCAGCATTTCGCCACATGCTAATGCTAACCGGAAGTGAAGAATTTTCAGAATAAAAGTATTAAGTTAATAATTAGTGAACTTCAGGTTTTTCAGAATAAAACTGATTTAAATTAAATAGTGTATTTAATTCAAATTACGCCATATCAACATTGATTTTAATTTCTAACACAGATCACGACTATTTTCTCCTCAGATGTTGAAATGCTGCTTCACTTCATAAAGGTAAGTTAGCTAGTTATGCTAACAGGCATGTTGTGAGTGGCTGTGTTCAGTTGGTGTTCATGTGCTTGGCTGAAATTTACTAATGTGGCTACTAAAGCTTAATTAGTCTCCATTTAATGTGAGTATGGCCTGTTGGCTTTTATGCTGTCCTTTGTTGTGTGCAATATTTTAGCATTGTGTGAGCTGTGTCTGGCTCTGATGTGCTTGAGCTAATGTCCTCATGCTACGAGGGGTGCTTTCATGATGATTTTAGCTAAGTGATGGTGAAATATATATGTTTGTCTTAAATGTTGTGTGTGTCATGGGTTAACTGTCTGTAGAACATTGTTGTTCTTATTTTGGAGAGTTTGTATTAGCTAAATTCAAAGAAAGTCTCCAGTGGAGGTTAATCTTGTACAGAGAATTTGATGATGTTATCTTGTTGACATTTACCAAATCCAGTAAAACACAAGATACATATGTTTCGCTTTGCTTTACTTTCCTTTCATAATTGCATCCAAAATGGCTGTTAATGCATAATACTGCTGCTGCACGATGCTTCACTCATTGTCAGTTTACTGTATATCAATGTACTGATGTTCCTATGCTCATAATCAATGGTAATAATCATGCTTATAAAAGCAAATATTACCATGATTTCTAAGATGGATACTTTTAAGTTGTTGGAGGTTGGGGATTGGCCACAGGGAGGCTTGACTCTCATGACAATACTGTACTGTATGCTCTTTGTGGTGTCTTTGTCTACCAGGGGAATGGTCAGGTTGTGGTTGGCGCTGCCTCCCACACATACTGTAGTATATTTTACATAATAGTTGGCGTCTGTCTTTGTATGTTCTGGGGTTTATTCTAATGTGCAATCTCACATCTCTGCTCCGATCTCGATATGCTTGAGATGCAAAATATCAACTCTTTAGATATCCATTCACATACTTATTATACTCCACGAGTTCGCTGAATAACTGAAAGACTCTTGGGATTTGCTTTGTTTGACCCCTTAGCACTGTGTTTAAATGTTCTAGTCCCTCGGTCTAAAACGTTTTTCTTTATAGGCTACATTTTTCACGTTTGTTGAGGTGGATTCTGGTTGCCATACGTGACATACCAGCATTCTGTGGCTTTGTCTTAGCATAGTAAAGATTTTTGCGGCTTTAGCAATTTTAATTGATAAGCCAAGCGTATGTGTAATTTCATATAGTAGGACATTTTATGCATACTTAACTGACACTCCAAAGTTGTACAACTATACTTAAAGTATTTATGCATTGAGCATGGACTGGTGTCATAGTCGGCAGTAAAATGGCAATGTGCAGCTTTGGATATGACCTGGTAACAAAAATAATGAACTCATTTTAATGTATTTACATCAATTGCAAAGGCAGTTTTTTGCAACTGTTCCCCAAGGAACATGAGATGGTAACTGTGAAGGAAATATTTAATGAGATCTGTGCATGGAAGACTTTTAGTGATTTCTCTCTAAACGTAAAACTTGGAAAATAAGTTGACATGACTGGGAGCTTGATTATTGAATAGTTGAACAACATTACATAAAATACACTGAACAAAAATATAAACGCAACACTTTTGTTTTTGCTCCCATTTTTCATGAGATGAACTCAAAGATCTAAAACATTTTCTATATACACAAAATAACCATTTCTCTCAAATGTTGTTCACAAATCTGAAACAATCTGTGATAGTGAGCACTTCTCCTTTGCCGAGATAATCCATCCCACCTCACAGGTGTGGCATATCAAGATGCTGATTCGACAGCATGATTATTGCACAGGTGTGCCTTAGAATGGCCACAATAATCATGCATCTTGATATGCCACACCTGTGAGGTGGGATGGATTATCTCGGCAAAGGAGAAGTGCTCACTCTCACAGATTGTTTCAGATTTGTGAACAATATTTGAGAGAAATGGTTATTTTGTGTATATAGAAAATGTTTTAGATCTTTGAGTTCATCTCATGAAAAATGGGAGAAAAAACAAAAGTGTTGCGTTTATATTTTTGTTCAGTGTATTAATGGGCATTTTTTTCTGTATTTAATGTCATCGATTTATCCGGACAAAATAAACGGAATAAATAAAAATGAAAAAGATTTCTAGTTGCTCAAACTGGGGCTCTTTTTCACCGAGACATCCAAATCTATTTAATCTATCTTTACATTCTTTGCTCAAAGGTTTTTAGAGAAATGTGTCTTGGGAACTTTGAGGGACTGGCCATTGTTTTGTCTTCGGGCTGCAGCTGATTATTTTCCTTATTGATAAATCTTATTTCTCCACTTTATTAAAGTTTGGTCTATGAAATTCCAGAAATTAGTGAATTTCCATCACAATCCCCTAATGCCCAATGAGACATGCTCTAATGTTTGTCCAACCATCGGCCCCAAAAACATTCCATTTCCATTCATCAACTATGCGTTTCCATCCCTTAAGACGAAGACAAAAAGCACTGAGAAGCTCAAACTAAAGAGTGTTTGGCCTTTTTTGATTAACATTAATAATCAATTATCTAAAGAATGTTCAGATAATTTTTTCGGTTGATGAAGTCATCAACAATGCACTATTTGTTTGAGCTGTACTTTCCTCGCCTTGTAGTTTTTGAGTTAATTCTCAAGGATCTGTTTCTTTTATGTTTTATTTTGGAATTGTCTCGGACTGTCGGCTTCCTGTTTTTCATTCAATGATGTTCACCCCCTGTCTGTCATGTGTGTATTTGTTTCCTGTCTGTGTTTTCCCTCCTTTGTGAGTACCTGATTCTGTTCACCTGTGTCTTTGTGTTTTCCTCCCCTCCCCAGCTGTGTCTTGATTGGCCATGTGTGTATTTAAGTTCTTGTTTTCTGTTGGGGTTTTGTGGTTTCCTTTTTGTGCTTAGAGGGAGACAGAGTTCCTGTTTTTTGTTGCCTTGAATAAAGGTTGTTTGCTGTTAAACTATCATCTGTCTGCACTTGGGTCCTCCCTACGCTGCTCAACCCTAACACAAGCAACACCAACACACTCTCCCTGGTCATCTGAGGCCGTACGGCTCATCACTCTGCAGTCTGTATCAGCTGTCTGAGAAAGTCATTAGGTCATCTCCAAAAACAAACACATTTTCCAGCTAAGAGGCCTAACCTTCCACTTATAGATGAGAGAGATGTTGAAAGACGTGTACAGTCAGCGGTCCACCACAACTGTTATCCTCAGAGATGTGGTCGAATAATTGAGGATACTTTGTCTGACACTCCGGCCACGAAGAGGATTTACAATGTCCTGATGATTTTCCTAACTCCGGGTCAAAGACAAAAGGAGTCTGTGCTGCCATGCAAACAGATGAGATGAGAAACCTGGAGACTGAATCTGTAAACCGCACTCATTGATGAGGTGCGGCAATGAAATGCTTCCTCCTTTGTGTGTCCGACAGCTCTGCCTGTCTTCTGATATCCAGAGCCAGGAGTTTTCCCAATTGAAAAACGTTCCGATCCCAAATTACAGTCTCAAGTGGCTTTCGGAGAACCTGAACCTTTCCTGGTCGACGACTTTTGGCCACTGGGTTGTTTTGAAGCAGTTCAACGTCAGTTTATCAACTTGAGAAATAACTTTTGTTAGCCGTGCCCAGGCAAGAGCCCTCTTCACAAATCTAGTTAGTGGTAAGAGGCACTTTACCAAGAGAGCTCACTCGCTCGGTGTGTGGTTGTGTTGGTCTGTATTTCTGTGATTCTCTTCCACGTTTGTGTGGAGTTTCAGTCTGGATAAGGAAGGCAGAACATTCTGGATCAGCCTCGGTTTTCCTGGCGCACAATAGCAGGAAGTGCTGCCACATATGGAAGCTAAAATAGTGGCAGTCAGCAAGGCCTTCATGCCATCAGCCAATAGGACTTATGTGCTCACTTTTGTCCTTTTCCAACTTCCATCTTCAATAATCAAAATAGAAAAGAGTGCCAGAATCGTTGTACATTCAGGCCAGGCTGAGTGAATATTCAACCCGTGGCTTTTGAAAGACGATACACTTGATATTTCCAGTTTGAAGAGGCAACATCTTTTCATCGTTACCCAAATTCTGTATAATTGTTGCCATAAACTTGCCTAAAAGTTCTGGCGAATCATTGTTTCCTCAATCATTTTGTTCTTGGGAGGATGGAAAAGTCATTGAAACGCTGAACAGAAGTCATGAAATAGTTTTTTGCTGGGATAACAACTTCATAAACGGCGTTTTTTTGGTACGCTTTCTAACAATTCTCAGAGAGTATAATATATGTTTTTCCGTTGTATTGGTTTTTGCAGTGGATTTGCTGCAAACATGTTGGTCTTAACTATTTGTTTGTTAAGAAAGGTAGTACATGTTTTTTTCTGAGTTGTCTTTATTTCAGTTAAAGTTATAAAAACAGTTTACATAGACAAACTAATAAAATGCGTCTAAATTCGTTTGTCAGTCTGTAAAACACACAAGCGCCAAGTCATCACCATTTCCTTTGTTCAGACCTGGAGGCCATCTTGTCCCAGTGCTCAAAGAGGGAGCACGTCTCCAAAGTACTCCTTGTATGTGCCGTATGAGTAAGCGGAGTCTTGGACGCGATTGGTCAGGACATGTGTGATTTTATGAGTGTCAATTAAAAACTATCCGTTTTAAGCAGACCTTGTTGTTCTTGAAAGTATAATATTTATGGCGATGCAATAATGAATTTGCTTAAGCCTTTAGGGTTTTATTAAAGGTAGACAACAGTGTTTAATTTTGTATTTAACCCTTCACTCTGCTTTCAGAACCATGACCTGATTGGCCAGGTTGGAGTGGGAAGGCGGCAGTCTCCTATAAATGTGGTTGGGAAGAGAGGCGAAGGGGCTTTCGTGTGTGTTCCTTGCTGGTGAATGCAGCACCAGGCATGCAGTTTGTGTTTCTGTGGAATAATGTGGAAGGCGAAGAATAAAACGCCTGTTTACTTTTTGCAAGAAAACCCTCTCTCCACGTATCGTTCTTTCACCTCACATCGTAACACTGGTGAAAAAGCCAATTTTCCATGCGTTCTTTTAAGGACCAAATCACTCAGCCAGTCATCATACATGTAGAGGCAGCCCCCCCTCTCTCAAAAAGAACTTCTTGATAGCAGACTTGAGCAGCAAATTAAGAGAATTGACTGTTCTGGTTTGGGAAATGTATTTTCCAAAAACGAATCAATTGAACCCACAGCTATTCCAGGCAGTTGGTCTCAATCTACAATAATGCAAACATGTCATCACTTCCCATGCTTTGCTGTGCTGAGTGTGGCATTTCTTTAATGACAAGGTTTGAGGCCCAGCAACCAAACGCCAATGCTGTTAAACAACATAACTTGCATAATCTTTTATGGCTAGTTGGCTGTCCGGAATCTGGACACACTTTTAAACTATGATGTTTCAAAGTGTGTTTTTATTGTGATTTTGAGAAACGGGCAGTTTGTACCAAATTAACTGCTCAGATCGGACGACCGTGACCCGTATAGTGTGGCGTAATGCCTGGCACTAAGGTTTATTACAGGACTCGACAATAAAAACAGCTGTTTGTTAACCCTCAGACGGCTGAAGAATGTCTTTACATGCAGCTTGTGGATTGCAGGACAAATCTCACAGAAGTTCACATCTTCTGTAACAGAAAGGATGTTTTATCTGGTAGAGAAAATTCAAATGTTCCTCTTGCAAGAGTGTCGAGATCTTAACTGAACTACTATTGGATTCAAACACAGCAAGCTAAAACAGATGAGAGTAAACGCTTGAAATAAAACAAACAGACAGCCGAGTGAACACGCTGCATTATTTCCTCCAGATCTGCAGATAAGTTCAGTCTCAACAAAACTTTAACAGTCTCTGAGGGAAAACTGGGTCACTGCAGCAGCAACGATTTAAACTACGAGTAAGAACCAAAAACACAGCACGACACAGGAAGATCAAAGCGGAAATAATGCCACTGTACTGCAGATAAAAAAAGAACAGACTACAAAGTTAGTTGTGTACTTTATTTGCTGAGGCCCTTTCGTAGGCATGACTCTGCTCTATAGTTTAAAGTCTATCCCTTCTGGAAAACTCATTACATCCCTCACCTTGGACAAACCCCCTTAAGCGGTGTGTCTCTTTCCCTGGAGGCCATGAACGACTTTGCAACCTCCGCAGGAAGGAGGCAACATGAGAGGGAACCTAGAAAAACATTTCACCTCCGAAGATCACTTCAAACATGTTTAGTCATCATGTTTGGGGAACAGATAGAGGTGTATCCCTACTTGTGTCCCGTGAAACTGCGATTATCTGCAGATGTCAGTAAAATATGTGGCAGAAATGTGGTTTCCAATTTAGATAACTTCGTGATTTCAACGTGCAATTTCAAAAATCATATTGGTGTTGCAGATGTTCTGGGAGCCAAGAAGTGTGTGGGCAGAGATACCTCCCGATAAAAAGCAAATCAGTTTAAGCGTCCAGCCTTTGCACGGCAATCTTTAAATCTCCATCTTCTGGATTAACCCGCTGCCCTCTGTGAAGAACAATCTCTGGCTTCACACTCGGACATGTTTTTTACACCATACTCAGTATTCCGCTCGCATTCCTCAATTATGGCTTTGCCCGAGTCTTTATGGCAATAAATCATAGCTATCTCCTCGATTTCAAAGATGTTTAAATGCGCTCCTCTCACTCCGACATGTTAAATACCACGTTTGTGATACCAATTTATCGTAGCCTGCCAGAAGACTTTCAAAATACTTGCGTGGAAGTGCTGCTTTTTGCATTCCTCTGCTGCAGAAGTGTATTTTGTCAAATTGCTGTATGACAACCAAGTAATTTTGCATTAAGCCTAAATCCCTAAGTCAGTTTCTCTCACTTCAGATGAGAAAGTGATACTCAGCCGGATCTCCAGGGGAATCTGTACAGTATCGGGCAGTAAAAACAGCTTCACCTGCTGTGCAGAAGTGAATTAAGATGTTGCCATGACAGATAAGGTCAAAAGCAAATAGAAAGACACATGGCAGCATTCTTCTGCTCCCGGTGTCCTTTTACACGAGGGTGGATATTTAAGCATCCATACATTATGTTTGGAATGTGTACCGCTGTTTTTCCAGAAACAACTAACTGTTTTTCTTTTTCTGAATGTAAAGTTTGCTCTTTGAATATGCGATGACTCCAGGGCTTTCGAATCCTCTTAAAACATCAATGTGAACATGTATGAAAACAGAAACCGTTTCAGATGCTTATCTTTTGGCCGCGACTCGGGCATCTGTCTACTGACCAGGGAGTTGTGATTTCTTCTGTAAACAGAAAGCTCCGGCCAGTTCGTGGCTGTAGTAAATCTCACCAGTAGCTCAAAGTTGAGCCAAGGGTGGGTTAGGGTCAGTGGGTCAGCCTGCTTTCAGATAATGTCAGAACATGGACATGCTTTTTGGAAAGGCACAAAGAAAGAGAAGCACATTACTTAAATTACTTTTTCTTTGTAGAAATGCACCGTTGGTATTATTTGAATGTCTTCATTGGGTGAACAGATGCAAACAAGACGCATAATGGACAATGTTTCCGTGATACTTAAAGGTGGTTCGGATAGATGAAACCATTAGCTTATACCTATTCAAAACGTTCTCTATTACAGCATGCGGTTTGGTTTCAGGAGGAATGTATCCAAGCAGATCAGAAAATATCGAATGGTATTGAAACCAAAAAACATCAGAATCAAGAAACAACCATTTTAATGTTTTATTAAAAATGGAATGGACTTTTTCTTCCATTATTCCCAATTGAATATTGTGAATTTGGTGAGTTGGATTTGGTTGCTGCAAGGGTCTAAGGCAGTGTTTCTCAAACTTTTTCATACCAAGGACCACTTAACCAATAAAAAAACACTCGCGGACCACCTAACTCCACAAATATCCCAAAACACATCGTTTTTCTAGAACAGATTATAAATCGCCTGAAGATCGTACAAACAAGTGGCAACATGTGTGACGAATGTGTTGCCCTGGGCTTTATCGTGCAATAGAAAGTTAAACTTAAGCTCGTTTAATTGCTGAGATATTCCCGCGAGAGTGCGGAAAACCTACATTTATTTATTTATTTCAAATGTGAAATGTTACCAATATACTCACGGACCACTAGGGGGCGCTCATGGACCACCAGTGGTCCGCGGACCACACTTTGAGAAGCACTGGTCTAAGGACATTGGATGCTTTACTGAGGCACATTCGAAATGTTTGATATCGGGCTACAGTATATCAATAAAATATGATTTTTAAATATGACTGTTTCCCATCAAGGAGCTCGGTAAATCAAAGCTTGTCAAATTGACATGTTCCGGAAGCATTGCTATTAGTGTTAAGTACCAAAAGTTGCCATTGAATGCTTTGTCAGATTTGATTATTTGTTCTATATTCAGATATTTACTTTTATAGAAAACGAAACTTTACGACACCTATCCCGTATGGTTTGTTCGGGCTGGTATTCATTCACTTCACATAAACAAAGGAAGTGCTGTTACAAACACTGTTGTTTAATTTACCAAAACACCTGCTTTTGATTAAGACCCAACGGTTTGTCCCAATGTTTCTTAAGCCATATGGATCAGAAGTTAACTAATACAATCACTCACAAATGTGGATTTACACACTGATGAGGATCTAAATGAAAGATTAGTCAACGTCCGTACAGTTTTTGAACGCACCCCCCCCCTGAGCTGATTGAGTATCAACACGAAGCGTGACTCTGTGATTGGTAATGTTGCTAATGCAGTTTGAGGAATGTGGGACCGGGTGTGGAATGATAATCATTACGCCTGCTGTGACTCACTCAGAGCAAACATTAGCTTAGCCGCTGGATATTTCTGTCCACGAGCACCTGTTTGCATGTCACAGGCTAATACATAACTCCTGAGAGCTGTGTACGGGACACATTGCAGCCTTTAAACGGCTCCATATGGACAAATACACTTTTGGTTGACTTATAACTCAAATGGATCTAATTTGAGCCATACATTTGCCTGGCAGCCGCTTGCACAGAAGATGGACATCCAACTAAGGACTTAATAACTTAATTACTGCTACACCACATGCCGCTCTGTTTGTGTATCTCCAGTGATTCACAGGCCTTATAAACCGTGTGTTTAATCAGCTTGTAAGGCGCTCAGGACATCACAAGCTACCACACTCCACCACGTGTGAGCACTTGGATCTCGTTTGATGTGCCGTACATTACTTAACCTGAGTGTGTGCAAGTTCATTGGGCCCGTAGCATTTAATTATGCCCGGCGTCTTTATATCACTTCTGTATTGATTCATTTTCTGCCAAAATGTTTTTATGATAAAGCTGAAATGAGAAAAACGGTCCGAATCAGTTTTGAATACTCATATTTTCATGAAAGACTGAAATTAGACGAGTGCGAGTTTGACACGGCTACAAAGGCGTCTGATATGCTGTCGTGTGTTCTCCAATGAGGTGGCACATTAACGCCTTACATTCTCCCTCTGTCTGAATAGCCAACCGTCTTTTTCAAATAAACTGACCAGTTGATGAAGAGAAAATAAATCAACCAGCACTGGGAAAGTCAAATTGACAGTTCTGACAAAAACTTATCAATTAATCGTAAAAATAATCAGTAAAAAATAATTGGTAAAAAACATATATATATATATACACTGACCAAAACACACCTCTTCAGACTGGCTTTTAATCTGTGAATTATGCTGTATTCCTGTTCTAATAACTTTTAAATTCTATTTTATCATGTTTTATCACCACTGTAAAGCGTCTTTGAGCACCTGGAAAAGCGCTTTGAAATGCAATGTATTATTATTATTATATATATAAATAAAAGATGGAATACTTATTCTACCCAAGCAGACCACAAGCCTCCACTATGTAAACACCTTGCTGCATCCCAACATGACTACATGGAGATTATAGTGAGAATACACGGGCACTTATTTTCACAGATGACTGAGCTCGTCATGGTGACGCTTTTCACTCCTTTCAGCCCCTTCAGCGCGATGAAAGGCGACACAAACTCTCTTCTCTCCAAAACTTTGAACTCTCTTCAAAACAAGTTTGAAATGCTGGTTCTCACACACGACAACCCCAGAGGTGGAGTTTCGTGAATCGAGCCATAGATTGAGAACCCGATCCCCCACCGACCCCCACCCTGGAAGAAAGCGCTAATTAGCTCAGATGTCCGGACACATACACACCGGGAGATTGGGAAATAAGATGTTGTTGAACATCTCAAAGGGAGGATGTTAAATCTTACATCTAATTTGACTGCGAGTGTGCTTACCTTAGTTAAATGAATGTACGGACATCTTGTCATTAAAACATGTAATACCTCATGGACATCAAACAACAGCTGAACGGTTATCAATAAGGATTCCTTAACACGTGTTGTGGTGATAAGGGAGACGCTGGGTGTTCACTGCGGAGATGAAGCCATGCGGAAGCTTTTGTTCTTGGAAATCCGACACGGCGACAACTCCGAAGTTGATTTTGATTGCACTGATCAAAAGAAGCACCGTGTCTCGATATTTCACCCCTGAGGCAGGGAACACGTGACTTCAAAGACCTCCATACTAATCCCATTTGGGTTATTTAATTAAGGACTCAGGGATATTCGAGACAAAACAAGTAAGTGACCTGCGGGGAGAGATACAGGTGTTCATATGCGAGACTCAAACACACCCTTGCTAATATTGTAAACAACTTGCTTTAGTTAGTTACAGCTTTTGGCAACAGCTCGCTCTTCCCATTTTCTTTTGGTTCATTGCACAGGTTCCTCTTTGTTCGTATAATTGTCATTCCAGGGAACATTCCCCAGCTTGGTTTAGATTGGTTCACGATGGCGAAGAATAGTGGAAACGCGGAGAATATATGATCGTTAACCGCACGTTTATGTTCGATGTGGAAGTGATCTCAAGCTGTGCTTTTATTACATCGTGCCCTGGGGAAACGGCTCCCTAGTTCGAGGGTGACGTTCGGACCCAAACGTGGTATAGTGTGGATGAGAGAGGATATGAAGCACTCTGTGAGCTTGTGTGCATCGACAGATTGTTAAAGCTCTGCAATTTCTTTTTATTGATGACTTCTTAGATGAGGTCAACTCTTAAATCCAACCATGCAAATCAGTCGTGTCCTGGAAATCACATTGATGTAGGGAACTTAATTACAGGAAGTGCTTTCATGCTTTCTTTTAGTTAGCTTCTCTCGTAGAGACTTAGATATTACACCGCTCGATGCCCGAAGAAAACACCTGCAGACGGATGGATTGGTCTTTATAAAAATCGAAAGATAATGGCAGGACAAGGGCAGCAAGCATTTGAGATTTCGACACGGCTCTAAAGGGTATTATGAGTGTCATAAATGACTAAGTATTGGGAGATATAAGATTGTTAAGTTACAAAACATTCACAATATGTCGAACCGCCTGCATTTCCACAGTGGGAATAATTGTGGATATTCTGATAATAGCAATTAAACATAAGAACATATTCTCAAAATGTTGCTATTTGAACTTATATGTTTTCTTCTTCTGTGCCTAATTTAAGATTCTCTGATTGTTTTTCACTTAAAAAGACGCACCCTAAAACAACGTGGCCTATCTGTGATTACAATACTTGTTAGTTGATAGAGTTTAGGTTAAGATGTTTTATGTTCCCATGCCTATACGTGTTACATCCCAAATGGTCATGTCTTTGATTGTTGTGAAAAACCTTAACTGCTTTGAGCATCCGTCGCCCAGCTGTGTTTCTACATCACTTGCTGTGAACAAAATAACTCTCCTTTCAAAACAAAATCAGGTCACATAAACGTGATGTCAGCCTGGATGAATGTGGTGAAACAAACGGTAAGTCTTATTATAGGGTTACTGCTGGTGGCCAATTAGCAGCTCGATGGATTTATCTGAAGGGCTATAACACATTGTTTTTAATGATCTTTTATGCAACGTTTAGATTCACCCCGGTATAAATAATGGCCTTTTTGCCTCATAGTGGATTGGCTTTAACTAACTTGCACTATCCAGCACATGTTTTTAAAGAAGCTGATGATGATTTTTTGGAAAGCTACTACTCTGCACATTCAGATCTAAATCTTCCAAATTGTGTGAGAGGCTCAACTCAAGCTGTGGTTTTGAAATTGCTCTAAGGTTGTTCAAACTGACAATAAAAGTGGGCGATGGATCATCTGAATTTCTTTCAAACGTCCATTCTCCAGGACCCCTACCTGGGCGAAGGTTTTAGGGTGGGCTCGGGTGTCCCTAACCTTTGGGCAACTATCAAACCTATTTTTTTTATGTACGTTTTATCAGACGGGAACTTTATTTTGCCTCTTTTGTTTTGGATCAAAAACACATTCCGGTGTGAGTGCGGATGCTTGTGGGCACCATGTGGATTCAAGAGAAACACTTAATGGAGTCTGTTGTTAGTTATCGTGGGTTTGGGAAAATACCGAGTGTCTTTGTGCGAGACGAAACAAAAGTATGGCCGATGAATGTAGAGGCAAACAAAGCTTTCCAGGGTCTCGGGTCAGCCTTATGATCAAGCTGCGTTCAAGAGCCTTCTTGCCATATTCAGCTAGTATTGATAGGCAAGGCAAGTTTATTTATAGCACTTTTCAACACAAGGCAATTCAAAGTGCTTTACAAAAAATGAAAGACATTAAGCATTAAAAAAGAAAAGCAAATAAAATAAACATTAAAAGGAAAAATACATGGATAAAGTCACAGTGCAGTTTAAGATATGAATAGTTCAATTAAACATTAAAAACATTAAAAGAAAAAATACATGGATAAAAGTTACAGTGCAGTTTAAGATATGAATAGTTCAATTAAACATTAAAAGAAAAAGTACATGGATAAAAGTTGCAGTGCAGTCTAAGATATGAATAGTTCAATTTAACATTAAAAACATTAAAAGAAAAAATACATGGATAAAAGTTACAGTGCAGTTTAAGATGTGAATAGTTCAATTAAAAGCAGCGGCAAAAAGAAAAGTCTTCAGCCTGGATTTAAAAGTAGTCAGAGTTGCAGCGGACCTGCAGGATACTCAAACTAATGTTGCATGTCAGTATTAGTCTGCCTTGTGTCAACAAATATACATCACAAATGCATCTTAAAGCATTACATAAAAGCATTGCTCCAAATCTATGATGTTCGCAACTTGGCTTAATCAGAAATGGTAGATCTTTGTTTTTACAAACTGGAAAAAAAGTAATAAGTGACATAAATAAGAATATGGAGATAAGTGCACGACAACTCAAGCTGCCTTCAGAAACAACTTAATTGAATACTATTTAATTCGCGGCTAACAGCGAGTTGAAGCCCGAGGTTACACCTGTGTGTTTTTGGGGGGGGGGGGGGGGGGGGGGGTTGTGGAAAAACTCACCCAAGCAGGTTAAATAAATACTTTCTGGATGTTTTTGGCAACTGCGGTAACATTCCTACATTATTCATTTAAAACTGCAATTAAACTTTTTACAGCCTCTGACTGGTTTCTTCTCGGAGCACCTACTGTACGGCGAGGCTCATGGGTGTCGTAGTAATAACAGCCTTCTCTCCAAGGCCCACATTCGCCAGAAAAAACATGAAATAAAGTATTTTTTCAGGTAAAGGAAACATTGAGAATATCGTACAGATGAAACACCTGTAATGTAAATGTACAGACGGAGATATTATTGTCTGGAATAAAACCTGGTCTACTTTTGATTAATCTGCTTTTACAATTTAAGGATTTATTGTTAGGCTTTGAGACATCCTCTCACTTTTACACAATATTTCGGATGAGCGCTTTTGGAGCTTGAATCTCATCAATGTAACGTTGGACCTTCTTGTTTATGGATTTGTTTTTCTTTGGTAGTTCCATAACGACACAGGGAAATCTCAAGAAGTCAATTCAAATGTGCACTTGATTAAGATACAGTATAGTTATTTATCTTATTTTTAAGTTGATAATCTATAGATATTTAGCCTTCTACCGTTGGTCTGAATTTACTTTCCATCCATCCATCCATCTTCTCCCGCGTATCCGTGGTCGGGTCGCGGGGGTAGCAGTTCCAGCACAGAGCCCCAAACTTTCTTTTCCCTGGCGACATCAACCAGCTCTGACTGGGGGATCCCAAGGCGCTCCCAGGCCAGCGAAGAGATATCATCCCTCCACCTGGTCCTAGGTCTACCCCTTGGTCTCTTCCCAGCTGGACGTGCCTGGAACACCTCCCTAGGGAGGCGCCCAGGTGGCATCCTAACTAGGTGCCCGAACCACCTCAACGGGCTCCTTTCGACGCGAAGGAGGAGCGTCTCAACTCCGAGTCCCTCCCTGATGACCGAACTTCTCACTTTATCTCTAAGGGAGACACCAGCCACCCTGCGGAGAAAACCCATCTCGGCCGCTTGTATCCGCGATCTCGTTCTTTCGGTCCTGACCCATCCTTCATGACCATAGGTGAGGGTAGGAACGGAAATGGCCCGGTAGACAGAGAGCTTTGCCTTCTGGCTCAGCTCCCTTTTCGTCACAACGGTGCGGAATTTACTTTCCATTTTATTATATTTTTAACTTTCGTGCAATACCTTTT